>NC_056747.1:771869888-772011127 GCF_019279795.1 Protopterus annectens | reverse complement strand
CGGTTTTACATGTGAGCCTTCAGTTTAGTCAAAGTATTAGTGTCATGGAAGATTTGTTTTTAATGGTCTAATAAGTATTTTTTATTGGATTTGTTTAACAAAAAATTTATTAATTGTTTTTTTAATATTCACACACAGCAAGACTATTCTTATATGTTGGTTCAATTGATAGTTAGGACTCTGTGACTCAAGTGTATTTGCCTAAGGTGTATTCCTTTGGCTTTTTAAAATCTACTGAATTGTATCTGTCACTTTAAAACTATTCAATTAGTTTCAACAATCAGTTAATTAGCATTGTATGTGTCATTTATAAGCTTTGCAAAGTGGTAGTACCTTGTCTGAAGAAGGAAAAACACAGTTTGTTTCCGAAAGCGCTAACTCAATAAATTGTTTGTTTCAAGTAATCTGCTAAGCCTTTGGTGCTTTTGATTCAAACATTTCTAGTCTCTCCATGCATCTGTTTCACAATGTAGGAGATGGAGTGGCCTGAGCCGCAGATGTTGCATTACCCTTAGACAGCATGCCTGGCTTCATCTTTATGATTTTATGGACAACTTTAAGGCATCCTTCTCCAACAGCTGCAGTGAAAGGCTGACAAGGTGTGACCAAGAAGGTAAGATGTCTGCCATGGATACTTGCTTTGAGAACCCATAGTGATCCTTTAACAGGGGACCATAAGGGATCCAAATCTGTGTGGTTGAGAAATCCTTAGCATCAGTCCTTTTCCTCCTCGGGCAGGAGTGGCCATAGCAACTTTCACTCCTTAAATGGATGTAGGCCACAGTTCATTGTGGTTTCAAAACCAGGGATTCCAGGGGCCCATTTCTGGCAGAGACACAGCATCTCTGCAGGCTTCAGGCTATTCACCTCTCAAGTCAGTTGGGAGTCACTTCTCACCACTCGATTGCATAACTGGCCGTCATGCAGAACAAATGGGTGAGAAAAAATATCCAGAGGCTGTACTATCCCCTTTTCCTACCCCCCCTCAAGTATAGCTACTTCCAGATGGTTCCACCCCACCAAGTCAAGGCAGTAAAAAGGGAGGTCTCCATCCTGTTACAAAAGAGAGCCATCTAGCAGTCCCACCAGGCCAGGCATGGTCAGGAAACTATTCTAGATTCTTTTTAGTACAAAAGAACAAGAACCTCGGGCATAAATTTGTCAAAAAAGACCCCCATTTAAGATGATCCTGGAGCAAGTGATCCTCTTGTGTGAGGGCAAGCATCTGGATGTGCTCAATAGATCTTCAGGATGCCTATCTCATAAAAGTTGCAAACAAATCCAGAAGGTTTCTGAGCTTACATCTAGGATCTGCTCAATTCCATTTTGGAGCAGTGCCCTATGGTTTCACTACAGCATCTCCTAGGTGTTTGCCAAGCGAAACTCAGTAGCTGTAGCCCATATATTTCCATATCTAGGTGATTGGCTCCTTGCTGCAACAGAGTCCCTACAAATCAGATGGAGATTACTTTTCATAGCTCGGCCTAGCTTCTGGTTTCTGTATGTCAGAAAAAACAGGAAAGGACCACCACGAACTGAAACATAAACTAGATTTATTCCAAGGACATAAAATAAGCGCTTTCACGTGCTACCAGGGCACACCATCAGATTTCAACAAACAAGTTAAATTCCATTATATATATATATATATATATATATATATATATATATATATGCATTCATTCCATCTGATTCAATTAGCACACATCATAGCAATCAATCAGTCAAATAAAATTAACTCATTGTTATACTTCAGTCACTAGTTTTCATGGCTGCATTATGCAATATATTAAAACCTTATTCACAACTGTACAGCTTTCCCAATACTCGTAAATCAATATAGGAATATCATATAGCAAATTCATTCTAATCAGAATAAAAACAAGAATGAATAAAAAAATATATATGTGCATATGTAAAATAAATACGTATAAGTAAATATATAATAGACCAAATGTAACCATAATATATGGTATTAAATAAAATAAAATATTACCATCAATAAAATTAAAATTGAGGGGCGTGGCCAAGGATGAACACAGGATAGCAGCAGATTTCTTCAGCTCCACCAATTTCATTACACTGACAAGAATTAATTACTTAAATTAATTTTTGAAGTAATTTTCTTTCTAAATATGTTTGTTTTATATAGTTCTTGAACTATATCTAAAAAAGAAAGGAAATTTTAACAATATTCCTGTCAGAAATCACTTTGGAAATTTTCCTGTCAGCTTATCAGTCTGAAATGAGTTCCAGTAAGACAAATTCTCAAGACTCCAGCATCAAGAAAGAACTTCAGTCTCTGATAACTATAATCCAGCAACTTACTGCTAAGATGGATAAAATGGATACTAAAATAGATACCTTCATAGAAAAAACTACAAAACAAATAGACTTGTTACATATAGACCTGCAACAACAGAAGATCCAGATGACAGGCATAGAAGAAGCTGTGAATGACATGGAAAATAGAATCCAAGAAGAGGAAATCAACATTGAGTTTCTGCTGAAACCAAATACACATTTACAAACAAAGCTGGATGACCTGGAAAATAGATCTAGGCTAATAACATTAGGATTTTTGGACTGCCAGAAAATATTGAAGGTAACAATATTACTTCTTTTTAACAACATGGCTCCCTAAAACTTTAGACTTACCAGAAGCATTCTCTTTTGGTATCGAAGAGCACATAGATCTATAGCTAATACTAACTCTAACAAAAACTATCCTAGATCAGTTATAGTTAGATTTCTATCATCTTTGATAAAGAGATGGTTCTTAAATCTGCTTGGGCTAAAGCTCCTGTTAAGATTAATGAGACAACTGTGCTTTTGACAATGACTATTCTTCCTTGGTAATAGCTAAAAGAAAAGTTTTTCTGCCACTAATAAGGGAGCTTAAAAGCACAGTTTAAAACATACCTTCTGTTTCCTGCCAAGCTAAAAATCTTCCTTCCTGATGGTCCTAAAATTTTTGATGACTTAGACTCTGCTTTACTGTTTATCAAAAAATAAGATTTTGGATAAAATAGAGGAAATGGAATGGGCTAGTCCTTCATTAAAGAGACTGGCAACTGAAACTTCGTGGAAGACTTCAGAGAAGAAGAAGAGACTAAAAACAAATGATTTGTTCTATGTTTTTTCTTTTTTTCTCTCATCATTTTACTTCATTATTAATCTTTTTAAATATAGCTCCTGCATTTCCAGAAAACCACAAATATTCTGAAAAAGATTTAATCAAAGTTATTCTCTGTGTGCAAAGAAATGTTTTGTTTCATAACCAGTCAAAATATCTGAGGAACTAATAACAAGCTATTATTCAATTTGTTTCTCTTTCTGAAAAAGAGAAGTAAGGTCAGTAATTTGATACATTTTTTTTCTCTTTTTTTTTCTCCTTTTCTTTGATTAAACAATGACATTCTATTTAGATTATGTAGTGGGTAAAGGGTGGGGGAGGGCAGGAAGAGAAGAGTAATGAAAATATGATAAATGGAATAATAACATATTTATTCCTTGTAAAAAGTTTATATGTTCTTCAAATGCTATTCCTAATTATACTTTCTTGATTATACTGCTTATGCTTGTTTGTAAATAATCTGTCACGCTTTAACTAATAATAATTAGAACTAAATAATAGTAAATAATATGTTTTATTTTTAACTCTATTAATATAAACAGTAAGTAATATTCCATTGTATATACTTCTTATAGCTTTCTCTTACATTTTTTTTTATTTCTGCTTTACACTCTTTTATTTTCTACTCTCTTTTTCTTTTCTTTATTCTTTCTCTTTATTTTTTTTTCTTTCATATTAATGTATAGAAATGCTTTTGATCATATAGACACAGTAAATAAGATTTGCATAAAAATTAAGTTGAGACAAAAATATTGAGTTTTATTACTTATTAATAACTTTGGGCTTAATTTCACTTACATAGAGGCTGTAATAATCTGTAAAATACATCGCAAAGGTTTTGTCATGTTTAGATGCATTTACACTGCTAAATGAATGTTTGTCACTAGTTTTTAACAAGTTTCCCGCCAAAATGTTAAGGGAGACAATCTGGGATGTGGGCTACCTCATGAACAGTGTCCTCGTTTCAAAAGCTTCAACTCTCAGAATTCTCACAGAGAAGCTGAAAGCAGTCAATTTGACCTTTGACCCAGATATCACACTGACACATCACAGATTCAGGAAGAACACTCTACCAGGAAGTAGAACTGATGCAAATGCGACTATGTGAAGGAAAATTAACTCTTTAACATCTAAATGTGAGTTATTTTATATAATTACTTAAATATCTATGTTATAATTCATAAAATGTCAGTTATAATGATTTTAAATTATACAGTTTCTTGTAGTAAGTAAATGTCTTATTTTAGAAGGCATAGAAAATGAAACATTTATTCAAGTGTTTTTGAAAATCTACTTGACTGCAGCATACTAATCTGTGTTAAAAACTTATGTTCCAAACATATACATTACTATAACTCATTTAATTCATCTGATTGGCAAGCATAAATAACTTTATAACTCTATTCTGGAAGAAATTGTCATGTGATATATTTTAAAGCAGTAGTATAGACATACAAAATACAGATGGCTTTTTTTACAATAATGCAAGTGTTTCTGAGAATTTGCATAACTATGCAGTATGATTTATAACAATTTCTATAAATATAATATTTTATTCTATTGACAATAATGAGTATGAGTAAAATGCTCATATACAAGCAATTCAAGGTCTTTTTTTGGAAGCTGTTGACTGCATTTACATGACAGAAAATAGATGCATCTTAATATATGTAATGTCTGAACCATATTAGCCAAAGTTTTTGATTTAAATGAATGTTAGAACTTATTTTTACATACTTTGAATAAATTAATATGTAAATATGACTTCCTTTTTTTTTTTCTCTCTTTCACTCTCTCTCCCTCTTTCACGTCTTTTATTTCTCTCCTCTTGGTTCCTAATATCAAGATTATTTGAATGCTATTTGAATAAGAGTGTATTATATTACATAGATGTATATAGTAGTATGAATAGTTTTTTAAAAAAAAAAGTTTATATGATGCTGTTTTATCAAATGTGTAGTCTTGTCTTGCTAGATAATTGAATTGAAAGCTGTTAATTTAAGTTAAATATAACCAGTATTAAATTGATAAGGTGGTAGCTGAGGTACTGCTGCTTAGGGTGGGGGGTTAACTTGAGTGGTAAATACTACTCTAAGTTGGAGTTTTTAACTCCAGGCTGGATGCAAGGTTTAATCCTTACATTATTTTCACTTGTTCATTGTTATATGTATATAGTTTTGACATCCACAATATATTTTGTACACTCATTGTCACTACAAACAAAATTGAATCCTATACAAAATTCCATAAGAGATTCAATAAATACAGCTATATTTAAAGGTACACCTAAAGGAGGAGATGTAACATTACTTATGTTATTTGTTATTTTGATCATAAGATTCTTAAGTTTTAAAAATGCCAAATGACATCTTTAAAAGGAATTTCTTTAAACATTAATGGATTGAATAATCCGTGTAAAAGGGCAAGCCTAATAAGATACATTAATTTACATAAGGCCAACTTAGTCTTCCTGCAAGAAACCCATCTCTTGAAAAAGATATTGATAAACTAGCCACAAACAAATATACAGTATTGGTTAGTTCAGAGCACACTCAGAAAAAGAGGAGTGGCTATTTTATGGAATAAAAGTATGCCCATTCCTAAAACCATTAAGTCTTATCAGGATGACAAAGGAATGTTTTGTATGGTTACAATACAAATTAATGGGAAGACTTACACTTTAATTAATGTATATTGGATACCTGGAATTGGTATTAATACAGTGAAACATCATCTTGATAAGATCATATCATTCTCTATAGGAGATATTATTTTAGCTGGTGACTTTAATTGTATACTACATGAAAGTGATACTACCACTATAGGAAAAAGAAGAATTACATCTAATGCAAAACATTTAAATGATTTTGCTAATTCTTATCATTTGAATGATATTAATAATCAGATTCAAAATCATTACCATACACCTTTTTTCTAACAGATACAAAACTTATTCAAAAATAGATAGGGTCTTTATTTCTAACCAGATGGTAACAGATTTAATTAATTCCAAAATCATTTCATGTCCTATATCTGATCATAATTCAATTGTTTTTGAATTCATGATAAAAAATACTCATAATGTTCAGATCAAAAGGATACCAGCATACTTAACTCAACTAAAAGACTATAAAGAATTTATACTTTCAGAAGTAAAACATTTTTTAGACATAAGTAATACTCCTGAAGTCTCCATTGTCTATGTTTGGGATGCCTTAAAATCATATCTATATGGACAAAGTATCAGATGGTATAATAATAAAAGGAAATCTTGGGACAAGGAATTGTTAGATATTCAAAGTAAATTAGACTCTTATAAACATAATAATAAAGAAAATATCATGGACAAGAAATTTATTGAAGAAATAAACAAACTAAATGAGAAATACAAAGAAATTTTAACTCATAAAGTTAAAATAACTTTAGAGAAATACAAGTTTTTGTCTTATTCAATAAGCCCCAAATACTTACATAGACTTAAAAATAAAACAAAAAGGTTGAATAAACAAAACCATATCAAAGAAATCTTTTCTCTAAGGAAAAAGAAGAATGTTTCTAGTATACCAGAAATACTAGATGAATTTAGAAATCACTTTCACAAAATTAACCATAATAACATTAATATGGAACCTAAAGATAAAATAAAGGAGTTTATAACCACAAACATGAATAAAAATCTTAATAAACAGATTAAACTATTGGACAAAAGTATTTCATATACAGAGGTTATTACACAAATAAATAAGCTTAAATCAAACAAAGCACCGGGTAATGATGGTATTATACCAGAGATATATAAAATCCTTTCTAAAAGTACATATTCATTAATACATAAGGTTTTTATTTTGGCCCAGACTGAGTTAATAACCCCCCCCCCCATCTTGGCAATATACATTTATTTCGCCAATTTTAAAACCTAATAAAGATCCAACTAGATGTACTTCATATCGGCCCATCTCATTACTTAATGTTGATTATAAAATGTTTGAGTATTTTTGCTGATAGATTGAAGACAATCATCCCCGGCATTATAGATCTAGATCAGACAGGCTTCATTGTAAATAGAAATACTTTTGATAATATAAGAAGAACTTAACATTAATTGATTTTGCAAATAGGAAAAAGAAAGATTTAACACTTATTAGTCTTGATATAAGTTCAGCATTTGATTCAGTAAGTTGGGACTATTTGTTTACCTTACTGAAGTGCACAAACTTCTCAGATGCATTTGTAAATCTAATTGAGCATTTATACAAAGGAACATTGGCTTATATTAAGGTAGGAACATATGTTTCACAAAAATACCCATTTTTAAAGGTACAAAACAAGGATGTCCACTTTCTCCACTATTATTCACTTTAGTAATGGAGCCTTGGGCTAATTTGATCAGAAACAGTACTGACATAGAGGGTTTTGAAATAGATGAAAATACAACATCCAAAATTCAACTTTTTCAGATGATGTTCTGATTACATCAGCAGGATCTAATTCTTCTATGCAGTCTCTATTTGATAAAATGGTGAATTTTAAAAGTATTTCTGGTTTAATATTCAATGAAGAAAAAACTAAAATACTACCTATATGTACACGAAAAAATATTCTCATTAGTGATTTTACTAAATATGTACCCAATTCAGGTCAGATAGCTTATTTAGGTATAATACTATCTAAAGATATTAAATCTATTATATATAATAATTATAATACCTGTTTTCTTAATATACAAAATCTTTTTAATACCTGGAATAATATGTTTTTTACTATGGAGGAGAGACTTACAATTATTAAAATGATAATATTCCCCAAGATTTTATACTTAATGCAATCAATAATACTTCCACCTACAAAAATAATTATCAAGAAACTGAATACACTAATGTTAAATTTCCTATGGGCACCTAATAGACCTAGGATTGCATTAAAGAAACATACTAATAGCTGGTATCAAGGGGGTATTTCTTTTCCAGACTTTAATTTATATACTATCGCTTCTATTGTAAAAGTTATTACTTTATTAATAGATCAGTCATATGTCGCAAAATGGAAAGATTATTGGGAGCTAATTAGTATGCACTTCATGAAAATCTCCTTAACACATAAAAATATGATTGTAAATAACTCCATGTTATGGTTACTAAAGGAATTTTGTACTTCACCTATTACACCTAAACATATGGTTTGCTACCCATTAAATATTATTATTAGCTATCGTAACTTTATATTCATGCACCCTAAGTATAGGGAATGGAATTTTATTATATTCCCTATAATGTATACTCAGGGTATGCTTTTGTCATCTACTTCTGAAGGAACTCATTTAGCTATTTAGCTATAGATAATGATCTAAAGTGCTGGTATCAGTTGATATCTGATAATAAAGTTAAAAATCTAGATTTCTTAAAACAAGAATTTGATCTAAGGGAAACTTGCTGGTTAGAGGTTCAGACCTTTAGACAACATCTCATTAATAAAACAGATCTAATGTCTATAACAGTTAAAGAATCTATTCCAACACTGATTGATTACTTGATATTAAATTTACAACATAAAGTTTCTGATAAAGGTAAACTTTCATACATACATAAAATTATCAGACAAGAAACTTTTTACAGTGTAGATACATACTGGAATTATTTCACTTCTATTAATGGGGACCCACCAAATCAACAAGATAAACAATATATATTGGAATCTGCCTATAGAACTACGTCTTCCATTGTCTGGAGACTTTATACATGGAAATTTTACATAGATCTTTTTATACACCTTTGATGATGAATAAAATAAATAATAAAGATAATCTATGTAAGAGATGTAATGTAGAAATTAATGCTGACTGGGCTCATGTTTTATGACTGTATAAAATTGAAAGAATACTGGAAGTCAGTTAATGAATTTTTGCAGGCTCTTTTTACAGATAATTTCATTATTTCTAAGTCTCTTATATTATTCAACACACCTGTACCTCAAAGTGTTAAAAAGGTTAAGCTTCCCTTGTTATGGTCTATTCTAGCAGTGGCTAGGAAAATAATAACCAGAAATTGGATTTCAGATACACCTCCTTCGTTCAATGAATTTAAAAATGTTATGAATATAGTGTGCCATATGGAAATAAACACAATTAGGTCAAGAACAACTAGAAAAACATCTTATTATATTGTATGGGATAATTTACAAAATTTGTTAAAAAAATCCTAATTTCAATAGCATGGTATTTTAGTTTAATTGATCTGTTTGTAGTGGATATCTTTGTAAATACTTTAGTTGTTTTGTTGAATGTTATAATCATATCTATTTTTAATTACTTGTATAAAATTGTTATGATATTTCTCTTGTATGTTAAAACAATAAACCTGTTTTGAAAAAAAAAACTAAAATTAAAATTAATCTATACTTACATAATAAATATTACTACCATATATACAACAACAATTCACATAAATTGAGTATTCCTGTTTAACTATCTGCTTATCTACATGTAGCAAGAATAGGTTTTATACTAACAAATTGATTGAGACCCGGTTCCACATGTTCTCTCCGCTTAAAAATCCAACATAACTCTACTGACTGTAAATGATTCATATTGTCACCACCCCTCTTAATAACTAACTGTAAAACTCTAAATTTGAAACTATGATTCATATGGACAACAATGTGTTTGGCTAGTGCATTAAGTTGATTCTTTTTCCTGATGTCATATATGTGATTATATATCCTGCCATTTTAACTTCCTTTATGTCATCCCTACATAAAATGCTGTACATTCAGTACAGGTAGCTAAATAAATAAGGTTCATACTAGTACATGTCGCATTTCTGTATGTCACAAAACATTTATCTCTTCAGCCTTCTCAAGACTACATTTATTGGTTGCCATCTGGACACAGGAACATGCATCAAGAGTTTCCAGGATAAAAACTTCAGATCAACAGAACATGCTGGCTAAACTCTAGAATTAAGGAGAGGGGTAAGATCTTTTTAGGGAGGATATGGGCAAAGTAATTGGGCAGAATTCAAACCATCTATGTGGCAATCCAGACTCTTGCCAAAATGCACTCCTCCAGTGTCACTGGTTTTCAGATTCTTGGGTCTCATGGCTAGTCACTATTTAATTTGAGGATATTTTAGTGGATGCTGTCTTTACAGTGGCCCCAGATGTTGGATCATGCAACCGTACCAGTTCATATAGCCAGCTCTGCTGACTTTACATGTAGTAATTGTCTGTTGCCATTTGTTCTACCATCTCATTTAATGATGGTAACATTAGAAGCTTCTTCTCTGGAGTAGGCATTTCAAGGGTAGAATGACAAAAGAGGTTTGGATAGAGAGGCCAACCTGCACATCAGCATTTGAGAGCAGTTCTCTTACCACTGCAGGAATTTCAGAACATCTTCACTCCACAGAGTGATAGCTATTTAGTCTGTCAGTGTCTGTTGTATGGTACCTTAACCAGGTGAGAGTTTGGCAGTGGGCAAAAGATTTGAATCATTTTCTAATTGCAGCACACATTCTAGTGAAAGCCAGATGTCTAGCAAACAGGCTCAGTAGGTCTATCCTAATGCCTCGCAAGTGGTCCCTCAGTCCCATTAGTAGTTCAGTGAATCTTTACCTACTTAGGCCAGCCTTGCTGCAGTCAGAGTCCCCTTCCAGCACTTAGTGTAGCAATTACTTTGCCCAGAGCCTCCCTAAAAAGATGTTACCCCTCCTTCATTCTAGAGTTTAGCCTGCATGTTCTGTTGATTTGAAGTTTTTTTTCCTGGAAACTCTTGATTTTTGGCCACAGTTGCATCAGTCAGGCTGATTTCAGAATTGCACACAGTATCATTTGCTCTTCTCTACCTGCTTTTTTATAAGGACAGGGTCATTCTTGAGAACCAATCTATCCATTATCCCCAAAGTATTATCAGAAAGGAATTTGAACCAGACAGTATACTTTATTCCCCCTTACCATTCTATCAAAGGGAAATACCTGCTTAGAATCTCAGTAGTGTGTGGACAAAACCATTCAGGAAGGCTGTTCAGCAATTCATATCTTTTGCCTCAAACCAAATGAGCAGGAAATAAAGCAGATGTTAACCAGATGGTCTTCAGACTGCTTCACTTTTGTGTACTTTTCCAGAAGTAAAACCATGCTATCTAAACTAAGGGACACATTCCACCAGATCTGTTTGTCTCAACTGCCTTTTTCCGAAATTCTGTAGATAAAATTCATGCAGCAGCAACATGGTCTATATTGCATACCTTTGCTAGGTACCACAAGTTGGATGTCATACCTAGGTCTGGAGCTTTCATCACAGCTTTAATTCTGAAGTGTATCCTGTCATGATGCCACCCAAGAACTGGAACACCCACAGAGATGCCTTATAAAAGGATACAAAGCCTAACCAACATGTCCTACATGGACCGACTCAAAGCCCTGTCACTCACTAAACTCTGCATCCTACAGACTACTAAGAGATGACCTGCATCTGCCATGTACAAAGCATCCTCCGACCCAATACTGATGCATTTACTCCACATCAGCAAGTCCTGTGGCATCAGAAATACTCAGTCTGGGGATCTAAACCTTTCATTCAACAGCAGCAGAACGGTTTGGAGATGCAGGTATATCTCTCAGTGGATACCTCTGCTCTGTAACCAACTCCCCATCCATATAAAACAAAATTCATCCCTGGCCGTATTCAGGTGCAGTTTGGATTTATGAATGGGAAACAGAAGATTTACTCCAGCACTGTCCCCTGTGCTACTAATAGACAGGGGCAGCTCCAAAATGCTTTATCCCATGCATGGGTCCCTTCAAATTATATATGGTGTAATCCAGTTAATATATGATTGTCTACCACGGGGATGGGTAAGGTTAAATTTGAGCACAGAAGGGAAGTTGGCTAGGCTTAAAATCGTGCACAAGGGCAGCTAGCCTAGTTCTTATCTATGAACCTATAAGAAAATTATCCTAGAGTTCTTTCCCAACAGTTGGATCAGTTGAAACAGGATTTGGAAGTTATGTACTTGCCATAATGCTGAATCCTTTTCATTCTAGTCTGTCAGATACAATAATCCCTCCCTACTTTCCCCCCTGCTGAACTGTCACCTTATTTCAAGGGATGTGCTTGACTAATTGGCAGCTGTACTACCTGTCACTATTTATTTTGACGACATATGTTTGCCTTATGCTGATTCTGTCCAGCAGACTTGATCTGACTTTTGTGATTACACAGGATAATTTTGTGAGGAAAAATCTGATGGAGCTCTTGGTTCGGAGCACTGTCACTGTACTGTCAGACAGACTAAGATGAAAATAGTCCAGCATTCCAGTAAGAACGTAACATCTGAAGTTGTTAATCTTCTTCCTATTCATCACTGATGGGTTTGGTTCCGATACCTCAGAAATGAGTTGGCTTAATACCAAGCTCGCGTACACCAAAAACCCTTGAGCTATGCTGCTACCCACAGTGCCCTTCTCAGTTACCTCAGATCTCGTTTGCTGCACAACCATATAGCAGCGTTTCACCGAGCTCTCCAGCCAAGTGTTGTATTTTCCAAAAATGTATTGTATTTTGTAAATTTTTTCTCCTGTAACTCTTTTCTACCTTATCTATAATTAGCTCTACCCACGGGTATATTTTGCTTACCATCGTTGGTAAACTCCTTTCTTTACCCTCGTGGTATTCTTAATACCATTGTTGGTATTTCCTCCTCTTCTCTTTCTCTAACTTTTTTGGATTACTGGATATGTCTGAAAAGAAAGGGACTTCGGGGTTCAAACATTGCACTTCTTGCAATGGTAAACACCCCAACAGCGACTTGCATGATGATTGTGTCTGTTGCCTGGGGGTTTCCCACTTGTTTGTGAAGCCTCCTGCCAGATTTGTCAGATGTTCATCATGTTTCACTGTTGCAGTCATTACTCTTGGGTTATCCTGCTGGCAGGCGACCCGTAGTCGGCCAGAATTCCAAAGTCTAGGTCCGGCATCGGTTGCTGTTACTTCTTCCCTGATGTCAGTGCGCCAGGGGTCTAAAAGATGCAGCCAACGCCATTTTCTTCAGTATTTCTTGCCACGCGGTGCCCGAAGCAAAAGCAGTTCGCAAGTGCCGGTCGGCCAACTCCTGAGATTTTCAAATCTGAATTTCAGAACCGAAGTCTTCATTAAAGCTAAGTACCCCATTGGGGAAACCTTTTTCTTGCTCCAGACCGATGCCAGAAAAAGTTAACAATTGTATTTCTTGTGGGAAGCAAATACCTCATAAGGATTTTCACTCTTACTGTATTCCTTGCCTAGGCCCTGATCACAACGTTGCTAGCTGTAGGTTTTGTGCTAGATTCAACCAACGCACTATCAAGCATTGGTTAGATTTTGCATTTCATTACTTTGGCCGAAGATTTAATTATATAATGCCGGCAGAACAGCCGACAACTGGAGTTTACAAAAAACACAAGGACAAGGATAGGCATCCGAAGTCCAAAACCGACGACTAAGCCTCTTCTAGGCCAGTCGCCGGTTCTCAGTGAGGCGCTTTCGCAGCCCCTGGCGCCCGCTACCTCAGAGCCACAGGCCGCTGCCGACTCCCACGTGGAGCTGACTGGGCCTCTGGAAACTCAAGGTATTGGACACTCGGAAATAAATCCCTCAGATGGGTCTTGAGCCGCTGAGCAGGCATTGGCTTCTGAAGGTGTCTTCAGACCTACACAACTATATATTAAGTCATCCTCCGCTTCAAAGACTAAAGCAGCTCTAAAGACAAAGAAACAAGTACAGCATTCTCCTATACAGACTTCCATGCCTAAAAAACAGATGCTCAAGATAGCCGAAGACCTAATTGCTTTGATCAGGTGTTCCCATCCCCCTCCGGATAAGAGGCCTAGCCAAGAGACAGAGTATGGTTCTTCTGATCAGGTATCTATTTCCTCTGATTCCTCTTCTGAACAGGATTTCTCCATGCTTCCCTATGAGGATTCTGATGCTGAAGAATCCATTCCTTCAGCCTCTCTTCCTGAGGACTATTCTTTTGGGGAAACGCTGGATACTATGAGGGAGCATTTCCACTGGGAGAGCCAAGATTACTCTGAGTCCAAGAAAAGGCTCAGAGACTTCCTGCTTCTTCCTCAGCATAGACCCTTTGCCATTCCACCTGTTCTAGACATTGCAGATGATGTATTTTCAGAGTCCGGACTGTCCCCGGATTCCTTACCCTCTGCACCTGCTAAGCCAGACATACTACAGGGTCCCGGATTCTCATAAATTCCTATATAAAAACCCCGCTGCTGACCCAGAAACTATTTCTCAGGGTCCCAAGGGGGTTAAAGCTTCCACTGTAAAAAACCCTGTACCCTCTGATAGGGATTCTAGGGCTCTAGACAGATGGGGGAAAAAAGTATACACTTCTGCCACCCTGGCTGTAAGGGCTTTAAATTGTTAATTTCATATGCTTAAATATCAGCAATATTTAATGTCTCTACTTAAACAGAAAATGTTGACAAATACTGAGTGTTCAGAGAACAAGGAATTGCAGGATTTATTGCATGCAACTGAAAAGTAGGCAAGCATACTTTGCAATGTGGTTATGATTCACTGGAGGCCGCTTGCAGGGCTGCTGTTACAGGTTCTGTTATTAGAAGGCATGATTGGTTAAAAGAACAAAATCTGCCTGATTATGTTAAAACAAAATTATTAGATGCACCATTACAGCATGATACTTTGTTTGGTACTAAAGCAGAAGAGGTGTTGAAAAAAATGGCGGATAAAGCAAAATCCATGCAGAGTCAAGGATTTCTTTCAGGTACAGCCTTACTGGCCTTCTAAAAATTGGTCCTTTCCAGTCTCAGGCAGACCACAAAGGGGCAGATACAGGCATCCCAGAGGCAGATGTCAGCCCCAAGGCTCATACAGGCCTAAACAATGGGGTGCTCCTACCTCAAAAAGTGGAGAAGACAAATCACAGCCTTACAGGAAACGGTCCCAATGACTTTCCTCTACCAGTTCCAAGCAGTTTACTTTTGACAGCTCCCTTAAGGGGAAAACTAGCACTTTTTTCATCAAATTGGCAAACAGCTACCCAAGACAAATGGGTTCTGAACATAGTGTCACAAGGCTACAGGTTTCATTTTCATACACTACCAAGGTCAAAGGGCATGCCAGACCTGCCACACAATCAATGGGCAGAGGCACAAAAACAAATTACAGCCCTCATGGACATGAGGGCCATTCAGCAAGTACCACAACAAGAGCAGGGGCAAGGATTTTACTCTGACTTTTTCTAGTACCCAGGAAGGACAAAACCCAGAGACCAATTCTGGACTTGTCTATACTAAATACGTTTCTGGAAGTTCCAAAATTCAAGATGTTGACTTTTCAGCAGCTACTGCCCATGCTGGGCAAGAGGGCTTGGCTAGTAACCTTGGACCTAAGAGGCATACCTGCATGTCCGTATCGGACAATCTTGCAGAAGATACCTCAGATTCATAGCTGGCTAAATGCATTACCAATTCTCTGCACTGCCCTTTGGCTTATCTACTGCGCCCAGGGTCTTTACAAAATGCCTGGCACCAGTAATTGCGTTTTGCAGACAAAAAGGAATTCAAATATATCCCTACTTGGACGACTGCCTAATTCAAGCAGAGAACAAAGACACGCTTATAAAGCATCTGGCGTTTGTGAAAAGATTACTAATTGGCCTAGGGTAGACAGTAAACGAAAAGAAATCAAGGGATAATATGCCTGGGTGCAAGCTTAAATACAACTGCCCAGATGGCGTATCTCATGCCAGACAAGCAAAAACAACCGACTACTTACTTCAAGAAATTGGCAACAAAAGCCCACTTATCTGCAAGGAAAATCCTGCAGGCCTTGGGTTTCATGGCATCCTGCATTCTACTAATTCCATATGCCAGACTGCATATGAGGAAACTACAATGGTATCTGAAAAGTGTTTGGACACAGCATTGCCACAGCCTGGAGACAATAATTACACTCATTCCCTGCCTACAACAGGAGTTTCGATGGTGGGCAGAAGCCTGTCCCCACAACAAGGGTCTGCCATTCAGTCTACCCACAGTCAGACAGACACTGACAACAGATGCATCAGATTATGCTTGGGGGGCCCATATGACAGGAAAATGTATTCAGGGCACATGGCCTGCGAACCAGATGCATCTTCACATCAATCAAAAAGAGATGCTAGCTGTTCAAAATGCCCTGACAGCTTTCACGGATCTACTTCATCCAGGACAATTACTGATCAAGACAGACAACACTACGGTCATGTGGTACATAAGCAGGGAGGTACTCATTCCTACCCCCTCTGCAGACAAGCAATGACCTTATGCGACACAGCATTGGCTTTTCAAGTTCACCTGCAAGCACAATTCCTGCCAGGAAAAACAAATACTCTGGCAGACGAACTAAGCAGAAACCTCGTGGATCCCCACGAATGGAAACTGGATCCACAAGTCTTCAGGATGATAATAAGGAAATGGGGTTGCCCAGACATCTATTTGCCTCCCCTCACAACTGTCAATTGCAAAGATTTTGCACAAGGATTTCCCACAAGCAGGCATGGAAAGTGGATGCCCCATCATTCAGCTGGCCCAGACTACTCCTAAAGGTCAGGCAAGAGAAGCCAAAAATGATTCTGATTGCACCAGACTGGCCACGCCAGCACTGATACCCAATCCTAAAGAGCTTGTCTCAAAGTCCACCATGGATTTTACCTCAAACTTCCCACTTGCTGACCCAACAAAACAATCAGATCCTGCACAGCCAACTCAGGACCTTAAATCTGACAGCATGGTGGATCATGTAGCCATTCTGAACACTCCTCTTTCAAAAGCTGTTATGGATGTTATCTTGGAGGCCAGGAGGCCCAGTACCAGAAAATCGTATGCAGACAAATGGAAGAGATTCTGTGCTTGGAACCAGGAACAAGGCATTGACACGTCTGTACCAAACATTCCTCAGATTTTGCAATACTTGACTGAGATGCTGAACAAAGGCCTTTCTTTCTCATCAATTAAGATTCATGCCTCTGCCATTTCTGCACATTACAATACGGAACCACCTATCTTTTCTCATCCTTTAATAAGGCAGTACCTCAGAGGGGCCAAAAACATTAGGCCTCCAAGGAGAGCACCAATTCCAGCCTGGGACCTCAGTTTTGTTTTGGAAAAACTCACACTGCCTCCTTTCGAGCCAGCATCAACAGCGGATATTAAATTCCTATCCTGGAAAACAGCTCTACTCCTAGCCATTACCTCTGCAAGGTGAGTTTCGGAGTTACAAGCACTCATGGCTGTGGAACCTTTCATCATTTTTCATCCGGACAGGGTTTCTCGGAGGACAAACCCTACATTTATGCCTAAGGTGTGGTGTCCAGTGTGGCCCTCAATCAAACCATTCACTTGCCTACCTTTTACCCAAATCCACAGAACAAGGGTGAGAAAATTCTGCGTTCTTTGGACATACACAGGCAGTTACGCTTCTACTTGGACAGAACTAAAGCTTTCAGAAAGACTGAGCAACTTTTAGTGTCATGTGCTGCAGGATCACAAGGAAAGGCTATCTCAAAACAGACTATTTCTAAATGGATAGGCCATTGCATCCGTTTCTGCTATTCTCAACATGGCAAATCAGTGCCTAAGGGCATTAGGCCTCATTCCACCAGAGCAGCAGCCACTTCAGCAGTCTTCCTCAGGGGAGTACCAACCAAAGAAATCTTAGAGGCTGCAACGTGGAATTCAGTGCACACCTTTACAAAGCACTACCACTTTTCTCTCTACTCTAAGTCCAGAGCAGGCTTTGCCACTGCAGTTCTGCAGGGCCTCATAGCCTCTCCTAATCCTATTTAGCCCAGCCACCCTTCCTCAGCTTTGGGATTCAACCCAAGAGTAATGACTGCAACAGTGAAACATGATGAACATAGTGCAGTTGTGTACCTACCATAAATGTAGATGTTCGAGTGTATTCACTGTTGCAGTCTAGGTTACCCACCCACTATCCCTCTTCTCTTTGCTGGGATTTATCTGCACTTCTCTATCCTTTACAACCTTTTTGGTGTATTTGCTTGTCGATGAAGGAAATGTTATTTTTGTGTGTGCATTTCTTATTAATATATTTTTCAGCCTACCTATTTAGGGCACCTGACAGCTGGGGCAAGAAAAATGGAAGAAAATGGCGTCGGCTGCATCTTTTATACCCTGGCGCACTGACGTCAGGGAAGAAGCGACAGCAACGGACGCCGGACCTAGACTTTGGAATTCTGTCCGACTGCGGGTCGCCTGCCAGCAGGATAACCTAAGAGTAATGACTGCAACAGTGAATACACTCGAACATCTACATTTATGGTAGGTACACAGCTGTACTTTTCATTTAGCGGATTCTGAATGAAAGGAAAAATAAACTTATTTTGAAAGGTCTGCTTTCTTCACCTTTTTCACAGGCCCTTTCTGTGTCTGAGGTCTCAACCCCTCCATCGAAGGACAAGAAACGTCCTAATTCTGACCCCTCTTCGCCGGCCGGTGATAAAGGTAAGCCACATAAGCATAAGGCCCACAAGTCTTTCACGGAGCACAAGATCGCCTCCGACCACCTCGGTTCCGAGTTCAGCTCCAGTGGTCTCTGTGAATATTTCTGTGACTTCCATGTCGGCACCGGCTTCTGCTATTCGAAGTGTAGTATCGACTCCAGCCTTATTGCCTGCTGTAACCTCGGCACTGACCTCTACCATCTCCGCACCGAAGTCGGTCCCAACTATTGCTTCGGAGCCGATAATGACTTCCACTGCAGCTATCCCATCTGCTCCGAGCCCTTTCTCATCACAGATAGTGGCCCTTTTGCCTGTCTTGAAGCTGGAATCATCGGTACCGACTTTTCCTGCACCACGGACCCAGTACTCCCAGTCTTTGGACCCATTTTCAGGACAAGCTTATAGCCCTTTTTTGGACCGACCTGACTCCCCCTCAGGAGTGTCGGTAAGGTCCACCAGGAGTCTGTCTGAATTGGATGTGGTGCGTCTGTTCGATCAGCTGTTGACAGCCAGAGGGATTACAAATTTTCCAAAACCCCATCCCACTCCGGGTTTTGGGTCTATTGCCCCCATGACTCCCACTTATTCTTCTCTCGTGGGTCCTTTAGTTCCAAGGCCCATAGCTCCGACGTCATTGGGTGGAACCCTTTCCTTGGCGCCGACAGTGACTTTCTATGAGGCTTTGAGGTCCCTTTGGGTTTCGGTTCCTTCAGAACCATCCCTTCCTCAATCTCATGCTTGAGGGGTGGAACCCTCTGCTACGGGTATGGTTCCAGGTTGGTCATCGGTTCCATCTTCAGATCTGGGGGAGACACCCGCCTCAGTTTTGCTTGAAGCTCTGTTCCCAGGAGTGGGCCGTGACCCCAGTTCCGGGCTCTCATTCCTCTAAGGGCGGACCTACTTTCCAGTTGGAGAGGGTGCTTGCTTCGGGAAGCGCTTCCCCTACGTCGGACCTTCCCCGTTGCAACTATCACGGGCCACCTCCCCAGGACACCAAGAGCGCAAGCCTCAGGAAACCCCTATATAGGGTAATCTCCCTTCCGAGTCTTCTTCAAACGCTCCCACTGAAGAACCCCCTCGGAAGAGGGCGAGTAAGAGGAAACACCTAGACTCCCCGGAGGAGTCCCTCACTGAGGATACGGATTACGATGATGGGGAAGGGTCCCCACGGTCACCCCCTGGTGATGTCTCCTTTGGAGACATCCTGGAAATATTGAAGCAGAGGGGTGACTGGAAGCCCTCCAATCCTTCCTCGGAGGAGTCAGTATTTCTGCAGGCCTTCCACTCTCTGCTCTCTACTTCCTGGGTGACCCCACCTACCGATTTGTTAGTCCAGCTCATTGTGCAGCATGCGTGGAAGAACCCTGATACCGTTGAGCCCATTCCCTGGAGACTGAACAAGATACTTCCCCCACAGAGGAACAGCCCCATTGGTCTAGAGGCTTGCCAGTAGACGCTATGGTGGTTGCGGCCGCCACAAAAAAGGACCTTGCTGTGGAAAGTCCTACTGTCCCCCCAACAGAGAGTCCCGGGCGGTTGACAGATTAGGGAAGAGAGTCTTTGCCTCAGCGACCTTTGCTGTCAGGTCTCTGAATTATTTGGCACATTTTACAAGGCTCCAAAGAGATCTCATCTCTGAACTCTCTGGAACCCTCGCGGGTCAAGTTTCTGACTGGGCACGCGACAAAGTTGCTTCTCAGCTTTCTACCCTAGAGTCAGTCTACAACTCGTCCATGAGGTTGCTGTCCCACGCAACCGAAGGGGCGGCTAGAGCTGTGGGTGCAGGTGTAATTATGAAACGCCACACCTGGATGCGCATTTGTGATCTCACAGACTCCAAGTCTTCCTTCTTGAACGCCCCTATTGAACAGTCTGCTTTGTCCGGTTCCAAAGTGAAGGACACATTAGCCAGGTGCAAGCAGGATGGAAAAACCTTGTCTGCCATTGGCCTACGTTTTTCCAAACCTCAGCACTCTTTCTCCAGGAACCAGAGGAGTGGAAAGATGTGGCACAAAAAATCTCAAGGCCCTTTCCACAGAGCATGTGGTGAGGATTCCTCCAGAGGCAGAGGGGGTTCCAGTAGTGGAAGACACCCCTTTAGGGGCGGGGGGGGGTCCCTGAAACCAGGACTCCAGGGATTCTTTCTCCGGATGACCTTATCAGCACTCCTGAAGCGTTGCCCGATTGCTTTCCTCTGGAAGCAGTCAGGGCTTGGTTCTCTCTGCACCAAGCTGCCTGGCACTCTATTACAAATCAGTGGGTGCAGATAATAATTTCCAGAGGCTATTACATCCCTCTAATATCTTACCCAAAACCTCCAAAATGCCTTCCCCATGTTCCACCCAGTCAAAGGGAAGAGGCAGCTTCAGAAATAAGAAAGCTGTGTCAAAAACAAGTCATCCAACAAGTCCCCCCAGACCAGTGCGGATCCGGTTTTTACTCAAGATTCTTTTTGGTGCCAAAAAAGACTGGGGACTGGAGACCCATTTTAGATCTCAGCCAACTAAACAAAGTCAGTGGTTCAAACCAAATTCTGCATGGTCACGATACAATCCATTCTCCCATTTCTTCGGGAGGGTGTGTGGATGTGCTCGGTAAACCACCATGATGCGTATTGCCACATCAAAATGGACAAATGCTCCAGGAGTCTCCTTCGCTTCTGGCTGGGAGCCAATCGCTGTCAATTTAGAGCCCTGCCATTCAGTCTCTCGATGGACCCCAGAGTGTTCACTAAATGCCTAGCAGTGGTAACAGATCATCTGAGACTTCAGGGATTCCAGGTGTTTCCATATCTAGACGATTGGCTCTCCTCTGTCTCCACCAAGCTCCTACTGGTCCTGGCCCTCCGCTACACTCTAGCACTGGCGGAGTCTCTAGGCATCACAATATACTGGGAAAAATCCAATCTTCATACTACCGAACAGTTGGAGTTTATAGGACCAGTATTCAATGCTCAAACAAGCCAGGTCTCTCTCGCAATTCACAGACTTCAGAGGTTAAGATTACAAGTACAAGTGATACTCTGTCGAAGGAAGGTGTCAGCAAGGGAAGTTCTACAGGCTCTGGGGTCTGTGGCGGCAGCCATCCCAATCGTTCCCCTGACAAGATTGCATACGAGACTGTTAATGGCTTCTTTTGTCCCAGTGAGTATCCAATCTTCAACCTCTAAACTCACAGATCCTCATCACCAATTCCTGCAAGCAGGACCTTCTTTAGTGGATGAGGGCAGATGAAAATCTTTGGTGCTGCCCCTTTCAGACTCCTCAGCCGAAAACCACGTTGACCACGGATGCTTCCTTGATAGGGTTGGGGGGCCATTTTCAGGGAAAGACCATCTAAGGCACGTGGTCCAGCTTGGAGGCCAACTTGCATATCAAAGTCCTGGAGTTAAGAGCGGTGCTGTTAACGTTGCAGGCACTTCATCCACTCCTTCTTTCGGGAACAATTGCAATACAGTCAGACAATATGTCTGTAGTCTGGTACATAAACAGGGAGGGACCAAATCCTACCCCCTATGTCAGGAGACCATGAGAATTTGGCATTAGGCGATAGCTTCCAACCGCTTTCTGATAGCAACGTATATCCTGGGGAGCTCCAACGTGATTGCGGACAGACTGAGCAGATGTATCCTCCGTCCGCACGAGTGGTCTCTCAACCCGAGCTTGACGGCAAAAATTTTCAGCCGTTGGGGCCAGCCTTGCTGCAATCTTTTTGCTTTCCTTTCAAACAAAAAGCTACTTTGCCCTCTTTCCCCCAGATGGGGAATCACTGAAAGACGCTTTGACACACAATTGGTCCGCGGGTCTCCTCTGATACCCCTTTTTCTAAAGAAAGCAATTGCCCCTTTCTGGCCACGACAAGTATGGTTCCCCTTCCTCAGGCCTCACCTGTTACAGCCTCCTTGGATCCTAGACACTCATCAGGACCCAATATCTCACCCACAAGGGTTGACTCCCCCAAATCTGTCCACTCTCAAGCTGATGGCTTGGTTTCTCCACTTCGGTTAGTCGCCAGGCAGGAAACCCTCTCCTCACCTGTCCGCGATGTCTGGCCTCCCATAAACCATCAACCAGAAAACTCTACAGACACAAATGGAAAATGTTCGCTATCTGGTCTAATAAGCAGATTCTAGACCCTTTTTCAACTTCTGCAGCTGCTATACTTAAGTACCTTTCCGAGTTGTTTGACGATGGGGCATCAGCTTCTACTATTAGAGTCCATTTAGCAGCTATCTCCAATTTTCATAACTGCTCGGATGGTGTCCCACTGATCTCCATCCACCTTTGCAAGACCTTTCTCAAGGGAATTTTCCATAGCAGACCCCGTATCAGGCAACCTGTAGAGACATGGAATCTCTCTCTGGTACTACAGTCTCTCTCTCTCTCTCTCTTCCCCCTTTTGAGCCTGCTGCAACCTGTGATCTTAAATTCCTGTCATGGAAATCTCTGTTTTTGGCAGTGGTCACATCTGCCAGACGGATATCTGAGTTGCAAGCCTTATGCATCAAGAGCCCGTGATCTAGTCTTCCATAAAGACAGAGTATCTCTTCGTACTAATCCATCTTTTCTCCCCAAAGTGGTATCTGACTTTTCTATTAACCAGTCCATTGAACTCCCTGTGTTTTTTTCCAAATTATTACAACAAGGGAGAATACTGTCTACACTCTTTGGACATACATAGACAAATACATTTCTACTTGGACAGGACTAAGTCTTTCCGCAAGTCTGATCAGCTTTTCATTCCCATTTCTGGTCCAAGAATGGGATGTGCTGTATCAAAAGTTACTTTATCAAAATGGCTCAGAGATTGTATTACTTTTTCATACTCCCTAGCGAATGAATCTAAACCTGTTCATTTCAAAGCTCATTCAACAAGAGCCATCGCAACTTTGGTTGCTTTTTACTCCAGGGCTTCCATGGATGACATTTGCGCAGCAGTCATTTGGGCTAAACCCCATACTTTCATCAAACATTACAAATTGGATTTTGTCTCCAGGGGAAGAGCGGCCTTTGGCTCAATGGTTCTCAGGAATGTTCTTCCATAAGGGCCACCCAGGTTCTCCAAGTAGCTTGGGATTCTGTCCCATCAGTGATGAATAGGAAGAAGATTAACTTCAGATAAAGAAGTTATGTCTTACCATAACGTTCCATCTGAGTTGATCTTTCAGTCATCACACCCTCCCTCCATCCTCCACCAAAGGCTCCTGGTGGATCTTCTGGGTCCTTGTGGTGTTTCAGGGTTTCTGCGCAGAAGTGGCCTCTCTCTTCTGTTTTCTCTTATATGTTGCATGCAAACTCGATCTGAGGTAACTGAGAGAAGGGCATTGTGGGTAGCAGCTTAGCTCGAGAGGCTTTGGTGTACGCGAGCTTGGTATTAGGCTGACTCTGTTCCAAGGGATCGGAACCAAACCCATCAGTGATGACTGGAAGAAGGTCGACAACTCAAATGGAACATTATGGTAAGACATAACTTCTTTTTCTGTTTATTTGCATGTGCCTGTTCTTTGAAAAATGCTGTCCACTCCCTTAGCTATATAGCTACACATTTCTTTATGCCAAGTCTATTGTAACTTGGTGTGTCTCCCCTTTTCCTGCACAAATAAATATGTGCTAGAATGAGTTTCCAGAGTGCTGAATAATCCTATAGCTGGTAAGTGCTGCTACATAAGTGGATGTTCGAGATGCGTCTCAAAATACTAAGAAGGACTGTTGCAACTCGGTAAGTTCTTTGGTTCTGCTGTGCTATAAATGAACTGACAGGGTCTGTTCTTAACCTGTTTCTGCTTGGGGGTCTGACTAAGCATTCAGAACTACCCAGTGTGTGCACATTTCAGTCTGTGAATGTATTGCTTTCATTTATGAGAATTAATTGATGTGGACAAATGTTTCCTTGACCCTTATACTTCCTTTGTCAGGTGACATGTTTTTCCAGGCCTGCTAAACACCGAAGCTTTCTAGATTGTGAGACAGTGAAGGTAGTATAACTGGAAAGTGTTATGAAAAAAAAACTACCAGGAAGCATTTATTCCTCTTACTTTTACATGAAAAAGTTTAGTTTTCATGCATCATCCCTTTACTGTTACATTAATGCTTAATGCCCAAGAAAAAATTTGGTTTGCCCACATCTGTAGACTGACATAAGGTAATGGGTGTTTCCCCCAGTTTGGTTGTCTGTGAACTCTTGAGTAGTGTACTTACCTATCTTTTGTTACTCCATTTTTAAAAAGCTTGGTAGTTTGTGGTAATTTAAGCCCTTTGAGCATTCCTCCTTGGTGGTGTTGTGGCAGCAGTAGATAGAACATTTTTTTCCTAAAACCTCCTCCATTTAACTTGAGGGTAGACAGTGACTTGAGAGATGTCTTTTCAGACTGTGCTGTAAAATTAACAGTGATCAAATTGTCTGCAGTATTCTGTTTGATTGCGTTTATTTCGCTGGTGGCAAGTGCCAGCTTTGTTGTATTGTTCAGTGTATTGACTGCATGGACTACTGAATGGTGATAGTGATGTAAGTAACTATTCCAGCAATGATTAAGCTCCTACCAGCTGTCATTAGTGGTAATAGTGGGAGGCTTCCTTCATCAGAGATGTTTTGTTGACAGTACTTAATGACTGCTGCTTGTCTAATGGAGCTGCTGTCCTACGTTACCTTTCTTCCAAGGTGTTAGATTCATGTTCCAGAAGTTGCTTTGTCATTTGTAAAGCAAAATCCTTATCTATTTCTCTCCACTTATGACAGAGGGACCCTTGATCTGGAAGAATTTTGTTGTAGTAATGGAAGAAATGTGTAATATTATTTTTGATGACAGTATGCAAGTAAACATTTTAAAGGAAATGTTTAGAAGAGAAACATTTAGTTCAATTTCTTATGTTGAAGTTGTTGTCAGGTGCCCTACCCAAACAGAGTAAATTTGCTTCAAATGCGTTGTCATCCTGGGAGTCTGAGAAGAGCGGCAGCTAGTCCATTAAAGTTTTACTGGCATTTGTGGTCAACTGATAATGACTTACAGTAAAGCTGTCTGTACTTAATCAGTTATCTTTCTCAAGAGATTAGTACAGCAATTAGCCAAGGGTGATGTTTTATGGTGTGATCACAATGCAGGGGTGGAGCCCAGTGGATATTTCTAGCCATGATTTTCTGAACCCTGACAGCTGTTTGCCTGGATTTATGAGAGAGAGACAATTCCTTGATGATAGCAGCGCATTCCTGATTGTTCCTTCATTGTCATTTTGTTGAAGTTGCTGTATGCAGAGTAGCAGCAACATTAAAGACTGTTCTGCAGTTTCTTTACTATTGTGTGCACAATTTTTGTAGACAGCTGTTTTTTTTGGCATGCAGGATCGCAGTGTGATGTTACTAACAAAAAAAATTGGTTTCCTGCGTAGTCATGAAAATATGGCATATTTGCTGTTTGGTTTGTGTGTTCCTTTCACCCCTGAATATGACAAGAGGTGTTTGTGTGGTACAGTAGCTGATGTGCCTTGAGAATCAACTCACAAAGTGCAAAGGTCTGTCTGCAACAGCAGAGTTGTGATGGAAACATTAACTGCCTTTGCATCATTAAACCATTTAGGCAGAGGGTTTATATTTAACTTTAGGTTAAAATATTGAGACTTACAGGAAGTGGCCAAGATGCAGTAACAGTGCAGCCCTGCAAACCTGAAGGTTAGAGTGAGTCCCATGTATGTTGTATGACCCTGAGCAAGCTTGTCAGCCTTTGTATGGTCCCTGATTTGCTTCTGATAGAGGCCACCTTAGTACGTTTGACTTGTTACCACAACAAAGCAGTTAAAATCCCTTGAACAAACACACCTGAGTTTTTGACTTCTTAGATGTTTGCTTGCAGACTGCATTTTACTTGAAAAGTGCTGTACTTTCTTAAACTTTTTTGTATAATATAATTGCAGTTTTGTTCAGTACTTGGTGGACAAGGTTATCTTCTTGGTTTTCAAGCAGTCTGGCTGTGCGAACCTGTAATCTGTCAACAAAGTAAATTTTGTGTGTGTACGCGGCCCTAGGAATTGATTTGTAAGAAGAAATAAATAGCAGAGGCCCTGGTAAATCTGACACTGTGCAGGCAGTGAATTAATGGGCAGTTTTGAGAACCATGATATTTCAGGTACATAATGGTCCTAAACATCTGCTTGGAAATGTAGTTCATCAAGAATTTATGTAGATGACTTGAGCATTACTGAAATATTGTGTCTGCAAAGTTCATTTTTCTTTCCATGAATCTGCACAGAATGACATTGTTCCATCAGATAGCAATTTCTTCTACTATTTGTATAAAACTACCACCCTTGGCAAAAAAAAAAAAAAAAAACTAATTATTTGTTGTATAGCTGTTTCCTTATTTAGACACGTGGGATGCTCACTTTATTAAATGCACCCTGTTAATCTTTCCCCCTTGCAAAAAAGCAGTCTCAGTAATCATCAGAGTTTCCTCCAAGCCCACACTGATTGAAAATGTATCAAATTAGAGAACCAGAGCAAACCTCTTAGCCAATGTTGCTGTGAATGATTTATGATCTTATGTCTTTTCTGTTCATTCCTCAACATATGGGGCTCATATCAGAGTCTGATCTGACTTTGGCCACTTTCAAGCTTTTAGATGTGGTGCTCAGGCTCCTACCCATACACACAATCCCTGGTGTTAACTGAAATGCCTTAGATTTTTGTTTGCTGCCACAAGCGTAGGAAGGATCTGTTACTGCTTGGGAGATAAGAGTTGTAACCATTCATATTTACTTTTTAGCTCTTTACAGACTTTTTTTATCTTTTGATCTTTCGAGTACAAAAGTTTGTGCGCATCTTACTTCCTCCCATGAACCTTCTTGTTCTTTGCCTTGGGCATTGAACAACCCAAGTTTTACTTCCTTCCAGAATATATATTTTTTCTTTAGATAGTTAATACCTTTTTTGACTTGTTCTTTCATTTTTTTTTTTGCTAGTCTTCCTTTTACAGGATGTCCGATAAATCATCCAGTTGCAGAAAGTTTGTGGCATGTTCTCACAAGCTACCCAACTCAGATGCATATGACAGATGTGTTTATCACTTGGACCCATCTAGATACATCTTGGACCATCTGTGAAGGTTTTGACAAGTGAGCCGTAGTTGAGAGAAGGAACCAACTGATTTTGAAAGGTTCTCCTAGCCCTAAGGAACAGAGTACTTCTGATTCCTTGAAACCACCTTCTGATGTTCTTCATCTCACATTGCTGCAGTCCTAACACTTGGGTAGTCCGCTGTCCACGGTCGGCCCGAATATCAAAGTATAAGGCTGACGTCGGTCAGGGCGCATTTAACTGACGTCAGGACGCCAGGGTATAAATGCGCATGACCGGCGTCATATCCTCAGTCTTTTTTGCCGCATGGTCCGATGCAGAAGCAGCATTGCAAGTGCCGGTTGGCGTTCTGAGATTTTTCTATTTAGAAGTTTCAGACCGAGTTCAAAGTTGGCTAAGTACCCGTTGGGAATATTTTTGTTTTTTCTTGCCTCAGTCATTTACCGGATGTCAGAAAAAGTTAATAATTGCGTTTCTTGTGGGAAACAGATACCGCATAGAGATTATCATACTTTGTGTATTCCTTGCTTAGGGCCTGAGCACGACGTTGTTGGCTGTCGCTCTTGTGCTAGATTTAATAAACGCACTATAAAGAGAAGGTTGGATTGTGCAAGGTTAGTCTTTGGGAAGCGGTGCAATTATAAAATGCCGTCGGATGCTCCGACGCCCGCTTCCTCGAAGATGCGCAAGGACAAGACAGTTAAGCCTAGGCTAGAAGAACCGTCTGTGCCGGACGCCGGTTCTTTAGAGGTGTCGGTGGAGCCGGTGGCTCCAATTTCTTTGTGTTCACAGAGTGAAACTTTATTATTGCAAGATGTGGCCTCTCAGGAGGCAAGTCAGGCTGAGGGGGCTTCTCAGGTTACTATACTCCCCTCCCTTCCTAAGGTAGTTAGGCCTTCTCCTTCTGTTACTAAGGCTTCTCCCAGAGGCAGGCCAGGTTTAGCTTCAGTTGGTGTTACCCCTAGCTCTTCAGGTACTATGCCCAAGAAGCATATGCTTAAAATGGCAGAAGATTTGATTACTTTGATTAGGGGTTCTATGCCCCCTCCTGCTAAGAGACCTAGGGTGGAGCCTGAGCTGAGGGGTCTTGAGCAAGCTTCAGATGTTTCAGAGTCTTCGGCTGAAGACTTGCAGGAGTACTCTCCTTATTCTGATTCTGATGTGGATGATTCTACTCCTTCTGCTACTCCTCCTGAGGATTTTTCTTTTTCAGAAACTCTTCATTCCATGTGGGAGCATTTTAAGTGGGAAGGTCAGGACTTCTCTGATTCCAGGAAAAGGCTTAGGGAATTTCTGTTTTTACCCCAGCATAGGCCTTTGGCTATACCTCCTGTTTTGGATGTAGTGGAGGATGTTTTTACAGAGGCTTCTCTTAATCCTGATTCTTTGCCTCCTGCTCCTGTTAAACCGGATAGGTATTACAGGGTGCCTGACGTTCACAAGTATCTTTTTAAAAGTCCTAGGGCAGACCCGGAAACTGTTAGCCAGGGGCCTAAAGGTGTTAAGGCTTCTGTTGTTAAGAATCCGGTTCCTACAGATAAGAAGGCTAGGGCCTTGGATAGATGGGGAAAGAAAGTTTATACTTCTTCCACTCTTGCTATGAGGGCTCTGAATTGCCAGTTTCACATGTTGAAATACCAAAACTATCTCCTTTCACAATTGAAGTCTAAGGTTGATGCTCTGGCAGTTGGTATTGATTGTAAAGAGTTGCAAGATTTAGTCCATGTTTCTGAACAGGTGGGTAAGCATTCTTTGCAATGTGGTTTTGATGCTGTACAGGCCTCGTCTAGGGTGGCTGCCACTGGGACTGTTCTTCGCAGGCACGCCTGGCTGAGGGATCAGAATTTGTCTGAACATGTTAAAACAAGGATTTTAGATGCTCCTTTACAATCTGACGTGTTGTTTGGGCCTCCTGTTGAGACAGTCTTAAAGAAGATGGAAGACAAAGCTAAGTCTATGCAGACTGTTAAAGATTTTCTGCAAGTCCAGCCTCCAAAGTTTAGTAGAAATTGGCCTACTAAGGGGTGGACATATCCTTCTTATGATTCCCAGTCTAGGGGTAGATCTAGACGTGGTAAGGGCAGAGCTCAGGGCTCTTTCCGGCCTAGAACAGGGAGTTCTCCTGCACAGGCTTCGGGTGAGGGCAGGGGTCAGTCCTTTCGTAAACAGACCCAATGACCTACCTTTTCAGCTGCCAGAGCCTGCACGCGTGGCAGCACCTTTGGGAGGAAGGTTGGCACTCTTCAAAGGAAATTGGAATTTAATTACCCAGGACACATGGGTATTGGATATCATACACCACGGCTACAGGTTTTATTTCCATACCTTGCCTCCTTTCAAAGGCATGCCAGACGTTCCTCCTCAACAAAGAATAGAGGCTCACAGACAGGTTTCTCTGTTGCTCCAACTAGGGGCCATACAGCCGGTCCCTCTGCCAGAAGTGGGCCTAGGATTTTATTCTCGCCTGTTCCTAGTACCAAAGAAGGGGAACACGTGGAGACCAATTTTGGATTTATCTATCCTCAACACTTATCTGGACATTCCCAAGTTCAAAATGTTGACGTTGCAGCAGCTTTTACCTCTGCTGGGCAAAGATCATTGGATGGTAACTTTGGATCTCAAGGAGGCTTACCTTCATGTTCCTATCAGACTCAGTTGCAGAAAGTGTCTGCGTTTTCGAGCTGGGACTTCACTATCAGTTCTCTGCATTGCCCTTTGGCTTATCTACTGCGCCCAGAGTGTTCACGAAAGTTCTGGCTCCAGTAATAGCTTTCTTCAGACTAAAAGGGATACAGATCTATCCTTATTTGGACGACTGCCTGATTCTGGCTCAAGGAAGGGAAGAGCTTCTTCATCATTTGGAGTATGTGATAGCAGTGCTAAGATGCCTAGGGTATTCTGTGAACGAAATAAAGTCCAGTCTAGTACCCTCTCAAGACATGTGCTTTCTGGGTGTGAGACTGAATACAGCAGCCCAGATGGCCTTTTTAACCCCGGACAAACAAGAGTCTATCCCTTTACTTCCGTCAACTATCTCATCAGTCCGGGCTGACTGCAAGGACAGTCCTTCAAGCCTTAGGGTTCATGGCATCTTGTATTCTGGTGCTTCCCAATGCCAAACTGCATATGAGGAAGCTACAATGGTATCTCAAAAATGTATGGACACAGCACTGCCAGGATCTGGACACTGTCATTCCAATAATACCTTGCATTCAGAAGGAATTTTTGTGGTGGGCTCAGGAATGTCACCTAAACAAGGGACTCTGTGACCCGGCCAGAGGCAAGTCAGATTTTAACGACAGATGCCTCAGACAAAGCTTGGGGAGCTCATCTGAATGGAAAATGGATACAAAACAAGTGGCCTGTCAGACTACAACATCTACATATCAACATGAAGGAGATGTTAGCAGTCCAGTTTGCATTAATAGCTTTCAAGGAATTCCTTCTTCCAGGACAGGTGTTGATTCTAACAGACAACACAACTGTCATGTGGTACATCAACAAGCAAGGGGAACGATTCTTATCCTCTATGCAGGCAAACAATGATTTTGTGGGAGACTGCTCTCAGTTTACAGCTCAATCTTCAGGCAAGGTTTCTGCCAGGAGCACAGAACTCCTTAGCAGATGTGTTGAGCAGACTAATTATGGATCCCCACGAGTGGAAATTGGATCCTCATGTATTTCAGAAATTGACAGTGTCATGGGGAACTCCAGACATAGATCTGTTCGCTTCTCCACTGAACCATCAGCTGCCAAAGTTTTGCACAAAAGGTTTCATCTCACAGCTTGGAAAGTGGATGCTCTTTCTTTCAATTGGAGCAATCTTCATGTGTATGCCTTTCCACCTCTGCCTCTCCTCCCAAAGGTACTTCTGAAGGTCAGACAGGACAAGCCAAGGATGATTTTAATAGCTCCAGATTGGCCTCGACAGCACTGGTACCCATTACTGAGAAGTCTAGTACGGAAGCCTCCATGGCCTTTGCCTTGGTTCCACACCTGTTGTCACAGGAAGACGGCCATTTGCTCAATGTCAAACTTCACTCTCTTCACCTGACAGCCTGGCATATTCTGTTTTGAACCATAAAGGGTCTCAACTTCCACAACAAGTTTTGAATGTGATTTTGGAAGCTAGACGGCCTAGTACAAGGAAAGTGTACGCGGATAAATGGAAGAGATTTTTATTTTGGAGTACAGCAAAGGATTTTGATGTTTCTGAGCCTAATTTAAGTGTGGCTCTTCAATATCTTACTGAGTTACTGGACAAAGGTTTGTCCTTCTCTTCTATTAAAGTTCATGCTGCAGCAATTTCAGCTCACTATGATTGCGACCCACCATTGTTTTCTCATCCTTTGTTCAAGCAATTTCTTAGAGCGGCAAACAATATCAGACCCCACGAAGAGCTCCTACTCCTGCTTGGGATCTCAATTTTGTGTTGGAGAAACTCACTCTACAACCTTTTGAGCCTGCAGCTACTGCTGAGTTGAAATATTTATCATGGAAGACTGCTTTTTTATTGGCCATTACCTCTGCAAGAAGGGTTTCTGAATTGCAGGCCCTTATGGCAGTTGAGCCTTTCTTGATTTTCCATAAGGATAGAGTATCATTACGTACTAATCCTTCCTTTATGCCTAAGGTGGTTTCTAGTGTGGCTTTAAACCAGACTATTCATTTGCCTACTTTTTATGCAAATCCCCAAAATAAAGGGGAAAAGATTTTGCACACTTTGGATGTACACAGGCAGTTACGTTATTATTTGGACAGAACTAAAGGGTTCAGGCAGTCTCAGCAGTTGTTTGTTTCTTTTGCTTTGAGTTCTCAGGGCAAGCCTGTCTCAAAACAAACTATTTCTAAGTGGATTGGGTTTTGCATTGCTTTCTGTTATTCCCATCATGGCAAGGAGGTTCCAGCTGGGATTAGGCCTCATTCCACTAGGGCTACTGCCACTTCCACAGCTTTTTGAGGGGAGTGGCAACCAAGGATATTTTAGAGGCAGCTACTTGGAGTTCTGTGCATACCTTCTCTAGGCATTATCACCTGCCACTTTACTCTAAGTCCAGGGCTGGTTTTGCCACTGCTGTTTTGCAGGGCATTTTGGCAGCTCCTGCTTCCTTATAGTTAGCCATCCTCCCTTATCTCTGCTTTGGGATTCTACCCAAGTGTTAGGACTGCAGCAATGTGAGATGAAGAACATAGTACAGTTTTGTACCTACCATAAATGTAGATGTTCGAAGATCCACATTGCTGCAGTCCAATTTTCCCTCCCTCCTTCCCCTCTGTACTTGGAGGTGTTTGTGTGGGTTGGGTTGTACATATTGTGTGTATTATATCTATTGTACATATAGTTAGTGCAAGGGTGGTTGGTTATTTGTTTGCTGTCTTTTGGTTTTGACCTTTCTTTTTAAGGTCTTCTGACATCTGAGGGCAAGAAAAGACTGAGGATATGACGCCGGTCATGCGCATTTATACCCTGGCGTCCTGACGTCAGTTAAATGCGCCCTGACCGACGTCAGCCTTATACTTTGATATTCGGGCCGACCGTGGACAGCAGACTACCCAAGTGTTAGGACTGCAGCAATGTGGATCTTCGAACATCTACATTTATGGTAGGTACAAAACTGTACTTTTCTTCTCCTCCCAAAAATTCCACTGAAAAAGCAAAGGGAAAAACAAGGATAAAGAAAAAGACAAAAGGAGAGGTCTAAACTCCTGAGGAAGAGGTCTTAGAATCATTAAAGCTCTTAGAGCTGGTGCTCTTCTTGGATCCAGTACTTATTGGATGCAACACACACACTTCTGAAGTTTTTTCTGGAGCCTGTATCACCTAAGCTGCATTCTCAATCTTGCAAGAGCAATGGTACCATCACTCCAAATATCTCCCTGCTGCTTTATCTTTCCGATTAGCAAGGTTTGCTAGGAGCCTAACCGAAGTTGTGGACAAGATGAGATTCCTTTGGACTCTGATCCATTTAGGGTCCTCCTGGCTCCGGTCACTGACTTCTTCCCCACACTCAGTAGTTGCTCTTTCTCCATTCTGAACTTTTGGCTTGGGGTCATTGGATCCAGCTTCACCTGGGCCAAGTCTGCATTGGAGCCAAGGCTTAGTTCCTTAGTGCTGATGAGTTCTCTCATTTGGTCAACTCCAACCACTTTGGAGCCACCTGAATGTCTGAGCCGAACGGTTGGCTTAGACTCCAGAAGTTAGGTTCAAATCAGATCTTTGGAGCCATTTGTTTCTCTTGGGGTTTTGGCATTAGATCCACTCCGATGGTTAGCCTCTGAACCTAGCTGTGCAGTGTTTCTGTGTGAGACTTTCTCTGGGGCTTTGGCTGCTAGTGCTCCTCCCTGGAACTGTTTCAAGCTCAGCTTTAGAGTGTGTTCTGTTATTACAGAGGAAAGACTATCCCTTTAAAATTGGGTCTGTCCCTCTCCCATGGTCTGGATCCTACTTTTGTTCCATCAGGACAGCCAGTGGCCAAAAATTTAACTCTAGCTTCTGTGGAGCAGACCACCTTAGCTTCTGAGTCCTCACAAGAGTATCACACTGAGGAGGAGGTGTATAAGAAGCAAACGTGCATAAGGAGGCACCTGAATTTTCCCCAAGAATCTGTCTCCACAGACACTGACTTTGCAGAGAAGGTTCGCCCAGGGCAAGCCCCCCCCACCTTGAGAAGATGTCATTTGGATCAATCCTTGAAGGACTAAACAGAAAGGAGGATGATTTTTCTATCCACTTTCTCTAGAAGAGTCCATATTTGGTGAGGGTTTTGGTTCTGGCCCATCTGTGTCTTGGATGGTCCTGCCTGCAGATGAGAAAATAGACCTGATCTTCACATGGGCTTGGACACAGCTGAAGCCACTCCCAAGAAACCAGACAGGTTTATTGTTACTCCTAAAGAGTGCCCCCATTGGAGCAAGGGCCTGGACATAGATTCTTTGGTGGTGGTGCCAGCCACCAAGAAGGAACTAACAAAAGAGAGTTCTCTCTCCACCCACCAAATAGGGAGTTTTATGCTCTGGACAGATTTGGGAAGAGAGTCTATGCTTCCTCTATTTTCTCAGTGGAATCTTTAAACTCCTTTGCACGTGTTACACTACTTCAGATAGATTTGACCAAAGAAAAACCTGTCCCAGGGACCATGTTAAATTAAAGAAAGTCAATTGAGGCACAGCTTGCCCCACCCTACAGTCTTTGTCCAGTATCTCAATGCGCATTATCTCCAACGCCATGGAGGGTGCATGTAGAGCAGATGTCACAGGCAGATCCATTAGAAGACCTGCTTGGATGAGGCTCTGTGACTTTGCAGAACATTTCAAGACATCCTTTGTGAATGGCTTTCTATGATGGAGCAACAGTTTTTGGTCCCAAAGTGAAGGATACAATCTCCAGAAGTGAAAAGATGGTAAATCCCTGCCTGCTGTGGGGAGCAAATTATCCACCTCGAAAAAAAAACTTTACTCAATTAAAAAGGAAGCAAGAAAATTTGATTCCACAAGTCACAGGGGGTTTTACCTGATGCATCTGCAGACAGAGCTCTCTGTTGCAAATGGGAGGTGCTGTCAGAAGCTTTTTTCAGTGCTTCTGAGCAGTTGCCCGTCTGGTGCACTTTAAAGGCACGGGGGGGAGGTGCACCTATCCATGGACATCCATTATTCAAGACAAATTGGTGCATAGGATATTAACCAGAGGCTACTTAATTATTTCCCATGATTCCTTCAGCCCTCAAAAGTCTTCCTGACATTCCACCCTATCAAAGGGAATTGTCAGCTTCAGAAGTGAAGAGGCTTCTAAACAACTGAGTCATCCAAGAGATCCCACCAGACCAGAGAGGATGCAGAATTTATAATTTTGTAAAGAAAATCAAAATTCCAGATGGTCACGGTACAAGTCTGTTCTATCTCTTCTGAGAGGAATGACTATATGTGCTCTCCAGAGCTTCAGGATGCCTACTACCACATAAAGATGGACAAATGCTACAGGAAGTGTCTTCACCTCTTGCTGGAAGCCAGTCATTTTCGGTTCAGAGTTCTGCCCTTTGGTCTCCCCACATCCCCCCACATGTTTACCAAGTGTAAGGCAGCTGTTGCAGCTAGTCTCTGACTGTGAGTTCTGAGTGTTCTCTTACGTAGATGAATGGCTCATTACCACTCCTGCCCTGGATGTACTTGTACATCCTAGGGTCATCTTGCTACACCTCTGTTCAGACCTGGGCTTTATGGTCAGTCTAACAAAAGTTCAAACTTTGCCCAGCTTAATCTTTAAGATTCATAAGAGTCAAATTGGACACATGACCTCAAAATTACAAGGCTTCTGTAGACAATAATTTATATCAATTTGCCATCAAGGTTTAACGGTCCTTTCTGAAGACACCAGCAAGAATGATTCTCCATCTCTCTTAGGATCCATGGCAACACCAAATTTCCTGGTTTCTGTAGCCTGGTACTACATGTGGGTTCTTCAGTGGAGTTTGCATTACAGTGGTTGATAAGACAAGCAACCCATGTCCTTTCAAATATTTTTAACAGAAATTTGTGCAACACATGTCTGATGGTGGTTGGAGTCTACACAGTTTCACAGGGACATCCTTTTAACCTTCCTCCTCCCAAAGCCACTGTGACCATAGACTACTCCCACTTGGGGTTGGAAGGAAATTTCCTTGGAAAGATGGTTCAAGGCACATGGTCATTCAGAAGCCAGACTTCATATCTGTGTATTGGAGATGAGATCAGTCCTACTAGCACTGCAGGCCTTTCAGGACAGTATTCTGTAGATGTGATATCTATTCAGACAGACAACTCGACAGTCAGCTGGTACAGCAAAAAACAGGGAGGAATCTGATCTTTAATTATTATGTTGAGTGGCACTGGGCAATATCTTCTCTCTGCCTTCTAATAGTATTGCATATTCTGGGAAACTGCATTGTGCTAGCGGACAAGTTAAGCAGATATTATGTTCTTCCTAATGAGTGATCCCCTCAATCCTGCTGCCACAGAGCGGATATTCAGCCAGCAGGGGCCAACCTTGCTGCAATCTCTCTGCATCTCCCCTCAGCACCTAGTGCAGCAGGCTCTTCACTCTGATTCCCCTGAATGAGAGTCACTAAGGGATGCTGTGCCCACAGTTGGCTCCCGGGGCTCCTTGATGCCTACAGCATTCCTCCGAGTCCAAAGGTTTTACAGAAGGCACTGATGAAGAAGGTCTCAGTCATTTTCATAGCCTTGTAATGGCCTCAACAGATATGCTTTCCCTTCCTCTGGTCTCATCTAGTACACCCTTCCTGGGTACTGGGCTGGGGCTCCAGATCTGTTACTTCATCCACTGGGATTGCCTTATCCAGATATTCATGCCCTCAAATTGATCTTATGGTTTCTCCAATTCCAGTGATGGCTAGATATTCCAAGTCTTATCCTCTATTGTTCATATTCAGACTTCTTCTCAAAACCCTTATATGCGCAAGATTTACAAAAGTATATGGAAAAGATTCTCCATTTAGGCAGTTGAGAACAATCTTGATCCTTTTTCAGTCCTCCTCCTAGCAATCTTGGAATTCTTGACAGATCTTTTTCAGAATGGAGCCAGCAATTCTACCAGCAGAGTATAATTAGCAGCCATGTCATCCTTTCACATTGGAGAGAATGACATACCCATTGCATCCTAAGGCTATCTAAAGCCTTTCTTAGAGAAATCTTTCTGTTTTTATCTCCTCTTAGAGACTGTGCTCCTCCTTGGGGTATTACTGTTTTATTGCTGTCCCTAGCTAGTTTGCCTTCTGAAGTGACTGTCAAAGCTGATTTAAAGTCGTTATTATAGAAAACTCCCTTCTTAGTATTTGTTACTTCTTCTAGGAGAAATTCAGAGCTCCATCCCTTGACTGCAAAACTCCTGTAATTGGTTTCTCACAATGACAGCGTGAGTCTGAGACCTAATCCTCCTCTTTTTTTTTTAATCAACCAATCCGTAGGTTCATAGGTTGGTACTAGGCTATCGGCCCTGGGGCCTATACAAGCCTAGCCGTAATGATTCCCTGGCTATTTCTTCCTACACTATTTACTTCCCTGGACCCCTGTCTAGCAGGGCGGCTGACATGATCCCTGGGGTGAATTTCTTTTCTCCCATCCAATCGTCAAGGTTCCTTTTGAAGAGGGCCAAAGAGGCGCTCTGCTTGACATGTATGGGCAGTCTTTTCCAGAGTCTGGGGAGTCTCTGAGTCAGGAACCTATCCCTCCAGCATATTTTGTTTATTGTGATGACAAGGTTTAGATCCCTGGAGCGTGTGGCTCTGAGGGATTGGGATTTCTTTAAGTGTAGCATGTCCAACAGCTCTGGGTTTGACATGGCCTTGTATGTTAAGCAGAGATCGCCTCTGAGTAGGTGATATGTGACAGAGTATAACTGGAGTTTTTTAAGGCGGTCAGCATAGGGCATCTGCTCTAGGCCTGTGATTCTTTTAGTGAGATATTTCTGCGGCCTTTCCAGTTGCAGATGTCTTGAGAGGTACATACCAAATGGGACGTTGTATTCTATAATGGGTCTAATGAGGGATGAGTACAGTGGGACAATGACTTTTTTTTTTTTTTTTTTTGGATGAAAAGCCCTTAGTGATGAGGTGTGTTTTTTTTCCAAAATTTTCAAACAACGTTAATATGCATTACACTTAATTGGATGTTCACCACCAGTTAAGTTTTTTTTTTTTACACTGAACCAGCGCTGTCAGAAAAACTGTTTAGTTTCTCTGTTGTTCCCCTGTCAAAATGGGCGTATCCAATGTTTACACTCTCCCATCGGGTAGCCTGCGAGCATTTCTTATGTTTACAAACAGATGGGTCGGTCCCTGCAAAGTCCACTGTACTAGATCAGTTGCTTCATTGAAAGCATTCTTTTCCAGATACCTCTTGATGACATTTGTGCAGCTGCGACCTGGTCCAAGGCTCATACCTTCATTTTACATTGTAAACTGAGCATAAAGTACAGATCAAGGGTGTGTTTCAGTTGGGCTGTGCAGTGGAATATTCTTCCTTAAGACCCAGCCAAGTGTTACAGTAGCTGGGGACTCTGTTCCATACATTGAGGAGCCGATGGAAAAGAACATCAGATACAAAAATAATGCATTCACCATAACGATAGATCTGTTTTCTGTTTCTGTCCATCAACTGCCCATCCACCATGTGCTTTATAGCATTTGATATTCTGGTTCCTGGATTTCTCTGGCTGATCCTAATCTTGGTTCTTAGAAGTTCCTTATCGAGACCTACTTTTGAGTTGTTTTTTTCCCCCTTACCTCTGTCTTTGACTCTGTGTACTTGCCTTGTTTTCCGGGGGGGGGGGGGGGGGTACTCAGTCTGAGGTTTTCCAGTTAACACCAGGGATTGTGGGTAAGGGGCAAAGCCAGAGCACTAGATCCAAAAGCTTGAAAGTGACCAGAGTCTGTTCAGAACAGCATAGATCTGTCATTATGGTGAGTGCATAACTTTCATATTAAATACAGAAATGGGTATAGAGGAGAATGGCAGGATCTTCCCCGTACAGCAGACAACACAGCCTCCTTTCCAGGATAGCGGAATCCTAAATTGCATTGGCATCATTCATCACTCCTAGCAGGGAAGATAAACTTATTTCTGCTAAGCCTGTAAAGGGATCTTGGCAGAATTTGGGGACTTGTTATGAACTGTTGGAAAAATACTAGTTTTATGTTCCTTCTCAGAAATGGGTTTGAAATGTTCCCAGGTCTGAGCAGCAGGTTAATAGCTTTATGCATCTGTGCTGTGTGGTTGAGGAAAAGGGACTTCTGAATAAGGAGGTCATAGCTAGAAGTAGAGGTGCTGCAGCCAACTGGCATAAGGTGTCATGGGTAGTGTGTGACAGAAGAATGTCAAGTTGAAATGCAAGATGTGCAACCAGTACTACTTTGTGGCACAGAAGTCTGAGCAGTGAAGCAGGGCACCTTTGGAAGTTTGAGGTGATAGAGGTGAAATGCCTGAGACTGGTAATACAGGGGAAGAAATGAAGACATTGGAGCAGAAGCCAGTGTAACCCCAGTTACAGAGGAGGATAAGGAAAATGAGTTATGGTGGTTCAGACACGTGCAAAAATGCAGAAAACAGTTTGGTAAAGCAGATTTGGGAGAGAGAGTAAGAAAGTAAGTTGGTGATGTCTAGTCGAGAGGTAGATGGATTGGTTGAGAAGACTTGAGGCAGGTGGGCATTACTATCAAAGATGGTAGGAACGTGGCTGTAAATAGAAGGGGGAACAATTGACACAACATCCTTACCTCCTGTAAAAAATGGGTAAAAGCTGGATGATGATGCCACAGCTGAGCTGTGATTTTTTTTCAGGTGGGAGAATATTCTTTTGACAAGAATTTTAATTCCTTTCATGTTCTATGTAGAAAAAAGCATTGCAGATCTCACAGCCATTATCTTCCTGGCTCTAATCTGTTTGCATCTCAGTAGCCACACCAATTGAGATGGTCACCGTCCCTCACTCCCTTCAATGGAGTGACTGAGAAAAACTGTCTTATGTACCTAAACTGTGTTAATACAGTACTTTAATTATCCTTCACATTGTAAGAACTTGGTTGTTAAATCAATGAAACCATGCCGGACAAAATAACCCTAAACATTACAAACTGTGTACAGATTCAGAAGCAGAACTTCATGTACATCTTGCCCTAATCCCATATTAACTGAAACATTTATACAGATCACTTCAGCAAAGGAAGTTAGCAAATGGGGAAAAAAAGGATGGGGAGGGTGAAATTTGGAACACATGAAGGAAAAGCTACTTAAAATATTGACTTTAACTCGTAGTGTAATAAATTAGGCAGAATCAGCACACTAAGATGTAGCCATCGGACTGGATCTCTTATTCATATTTGTTGTTGCCAGTTAGCTATCCCGAGTCATTGGACATGGAGGAAATTAGCTTTTTACTTCTAATATGTGCTAACTCAATAATCCAAATTTAAGATTTCCATTACAAAGCAGAAAACTAGGACAAAGTACCATAAAAAGTTAAACCAGTCCAATAGTACACACAACTGTCTAATTCCCATCACATAGACAAACCATTTGGATGCAGTCATTAAGTGCTCTGCTTTTTCCTAGCAGAATATTGCTTTTTGAAAATTAGGAAGGCATCCAGCTGCGAACCAGCTGTTCCTGGCTTCTGCAGACTAGGCCGTTGCAGTTGATTATGCTGCTGTTCCTGTTGGAGTCACTGGCTCTAACCACTGTTGTTGAACCTCCTTAAAGTGCAATAAAATATCTTTATGGGCTGTAAAAGTTTTGGCACCACTTGTAAAAAAAAAAAAATTAAAGGCAGGGTATAACATTTTATAGTACAGTCCCTTTCAGTTTCCACTTTTTGATGACTGGGTTGATCTGAGCCTAATATTGGCTTGTCGGTGGGGAATTGTCCAAAAGACTACTATCCCAGACTCTGCATTCCTTGCCAGCTTCCAAATCAGCAAATGTAGCTGCTCTCTCAGGGCATAAGTTTCCATCCTCAGCTGGAGTGGGCCGTCTGCCAGTTGCATCAGATCCTGGTGCTCCCTCTGTACATGAATCTCTCTCTCTAGAAGGCCCAGCCACCTTGCCAAATGTGTTAAAATGTTATGTTCATGCCCTATATCTCTTCTGGCATTGCTGTCCTAAGGGCTGTATCCTCCAGTTAATTTGTTTTTTTGTCAACACTTTAGCCTCAAGTGTGGCTGCCCTTTCCAGAACACCTTAGTTTAGTAGCTCTAATAAAACAAGAGCTTCTGAGTGACAGAGGAATAGCATCCACTTCAAATTAAGTAAGGTCTCGTACATAATCATCTTCAGCTTTGTTGTCAACTTTCTGGAAGTTGCTTTGAATCTCCTATAGGCAGTATTTTAAAGGGCTGAAGACCTCTTTGTCGCTCCAGTTGCACAGCCTCTATCAGTCCATTCTCTGAGCAGAAAGCATGACCATGTAATCAGTGAGCAGCAATGGAGCACTGAATCCGCTTGGATATCTTTTTTCTTTTCTTCACAGAGAAAGAGATTAAACACTGTAATAAGTGAATAGTAGCCTAAACTTTTAAAGGAATTGAGGCAACAGCAAGATGAAATTCTTATTGATGAGGTGGAGTGTAGAGGAAGAGCCCTTCTTGTACTTACGCCAACACACCATTGGCTCCATAATCCCATATGGAAAGGAGTAACAATGAATGGGAATTGAACTTTCCACATCATAAATAAGTTGTCTATCTCGCCTTCGTTCTTGCTGGTTTGGATCGGAGCCGATCCTCAGCTCCGACTCTGCCATCTTCAATAGCTCGAGAGCTGTTTACTGGCTCGAGGCTACCCCTTATGCCATGATGCCTAGCGATAGCTACCCAGATCTCGTTTGCCGCTTCAGCTGCGAGGTGTCGTTTTTCTGGCTCAGGCTCGTATAAGTTTTTTGTATAACTTTCTTACTCTAGAATTCAACACTTTTAGTGTTTTATTATTAACGTTAGTCTTGTTTTGTGATAGTTAGTGTTTACTTGTAGTATCCCTTATTTTCCTTGTAGAACTCCTTTAACTTAGAGTTCTCCCCCGCCCCTCCCCCCTACCTCTTCTTGTCAGGTTAGCCGTTTAAGTTAGAGGCTTTCTTTCTACCTTTCTCTCATAGGCTAGCCGTTTAAGTTAGAGGCTTTCCTATTTAAAAAAAAAAAAAAAAATCTTTAGCTATAGTCTTATAGTAGAGTGTGTTTTTTGTGTAGACTGTATATGTCAAAGGAATCCAAGGTTTCTGGGTTCAAGAAGTGTGACTCATGCTGTCAGAAAATGGCTTTGACAGATGGGCACACTTCTTACGTCTATTGTTTAGGCGCTGTGCACCTGCAGGGCTCTTATTCTATATGCCATGCCTTTAGTCCAAGAGTCCTGCAGGAACGTAAGAATAAGCTTATTCTTAGGGGTCTTTTAAAACCCCAGGATTCACCGGCCAAGAGCTCTCAGCCTGTGAAATCCCCTAAACTCACCAAACTGTCAGCTCCAAGTTCGGAGTAGTCTTCGGTTCAGGTTTACCTTCCACTTCGGTTCTGTCTGGCACCGACAAGACTATTTCCCCGTCTGCTCCATCAAAGACTTGGGAGCCGCCGCGGAGCCACAAGAGGCTGAGGTCCCCTTCACTAGAATCGGTCCACTCAGCTCCTCTGTCTTCTTTACTTCAGAGCGAGCGTAGTTACCGATCCTCTCACTCCTCTCGATCCTCTAGGCTGTCTGATCACAATGTGGAGAGAGTGGTCAGTAGGTTGCTAAAGTCGCAGGCACTTGCCAAGATGTTGTCCAGCCCTCCTCAACAGGTGTCTGCTCCATCCATTTCTCTTGATGTTCCTCCTCCGACTCCAATGAGTTCAGAGCCGGAGTTCATTGGGGTTCGAGTAGTGGAACCGTCGGCTCCGATAACTCTATCTCCATCGGTTCCGATCCCCTCTGTGGTGCCGTCCATCGAGGGATGTGGGCACCGGGGCTCCCTAGTCTGCTCCGAGGGGGAGAGTGGCATTAGATCCTTGACCAACCCCGTTCTCCCTCTCGAAGCTTCGGCGCAGGTAAACTTGGCTCCTACATCGGTCTCTGAGCCGTCTCCCTCGGTGCGGAGACAGATTCCTATTTCCTCAGAACCGGAGCTTTCTCTGCATCAAGGCAGGGACGCCTTCGATGTCATGAGGAGTGTGTTGGCCACTGAGTCAGCTCCACTATCAGCCTCACCGGCTCCGTCCCTTGTAGTGCTTGTGCCGACCTCTGCTCATCCTCCACGCCCCAAGTGTAGGGAACCGATGCTCCAGGACACCCCATTGGGTGTTTCCTCTTCTTCTAAGGCCTCCCCTGATCATTCAGAGGAGCCCCCGCGTAAGAAGTGCAAGAGGAAGCACATTGACTCCCCTGAGTCTGTCACTTCTGATACAGACTTAGATGATTCAGAAGGGTCCCCGAGATCCCCCTCTGAAGATGTTTCCTTTTTGGACATCCTAGAAATGCTTAAGCAGAGGGGGAACTGGAATCCCCTAGCCCCTACCGAGGATGAGTCTGTAATTCTGGATGCTTTCGGTTCCCGATCTTCCACCTCCTGGGTTTCTTTGCCTTTCGATCCACTTATGGCAGTGGTGGCTCGAAAGGCTTGGTCAGCTCCGGATACAGTGGAACCAACTCCGAGGAGACCTGGTAAATTCATCACAGCACCCCAGAATAAGCAATTCCTTACTAAAGGTATTACTGTTGATGCCTTGGTGGTAGCAGCTGCCACCAAAAAAGAGTTAGTGGAGACCTCTTCGTCTGTCCATCCTCCTAACAAGGAGTCTAGGACGATGGACAGATATGGGAAGTGAATGTTCGCTTCAGCGACCTTCTCTGAGGTTACTGAACTATTTTGTCATTTTACCCGGCTTCAGAGGGATCCTCTTAAAGAGCTCGGAGATACCCTTCAAGATCTATCAGCTGAGGGAGCTCAAGCTAAAGTAGCTTCCCAGCTGGCGACGCTTAATTCTGTAGTTAACTCCTCCATGAGGCTCATTTCCTATGCAGCCGATGGTGCGAGTAGAGCCGCAGGTACGGGTGTGGCCCTTAGGAGGCATGCATGGATGCAGCTGTGTAACTTTGCGGAACCCTTTCGAGCTTCCTTCACCAACACCCCCTTTGGTTCCTTTCTTTTTGGACCACAGGTGAAAGACACTTTGACTAGGTGTGAGCAAGAAGGCAAAACTCTCTGCTGTGGGAGTCAGTTTTTCCACTCCCTCTAAACCTTACCCCAAAGGTCAGTAGAGTGGCAAGATGTGGTTCTGAAAATCCCAGGGATCCTTGCCTGACACACGTAGCGATTTTTCCTCCAGAGGCAGAGGGGGAAACAATAACAGATGCTACCCTCTTGGCAGAGGGGGGTCCGCAGAACCAGGGCAACAGAGAATCTTTCTCTGATGAGCCCTTTCAGCATCCCTGAAGGGTTGCCCGGCTGCTCACCTCTGGAGGCAGTCGGGGGAAGACTTTCACTGTACCCAAAAGCCTGGCAAAATTGAATGCAAGACAGATTGGGTATGGTCTATTATATCAGGAGGTTACAAAATTCCCTTCCATCAACCCCTTTACCGTCCCGTCAAAGAAACCCCTTCCAGATGTTCCACCCAATCTGAAGGACCAAGCAGTAATAGAAGTTTCAAAACTGCTAGAAAAAGTCATCCAGGAAGTCCCGGCAGACCAGCACGGATCCGGAACTTTCTCAAGGTTCTTTTTGGTACCAAAAAAGACAGGGGACTGAAGACCGATTCTGGATCTCAGCAGACTAAACAGGTCTGTACTAAGAAAGTTTCGGATGGTCACGCTACAGTCCATTCTACCCTTTCCTGGGTCAGGACAATTGGATGTGCTCGATAGATCTTCAGGACGCGTACTACCATATCACGATAGACAGGCGCTCCAGGAGATTTCTTCACTTCCGGCTGGGAGCCAGTCATTATCCGTTCAGATCTGTGCCCTTTGGTCTCAACACAGCCCCCAGGGTGTTCACCAAATGTATGGCAGTGGTCACGGTGCACCTGAGACGTCAAGTATTCCAGGTGTTTCCATGTCTAGACGACTGGCTCCTCACTGCTACTACCAGGCATCAACTCGTACAAGCCAGGGACTACACAATCACAATCTGCTTCCAGCTAGGCATTACAATAAACTTCGAAAAATCTACCTTGTTGCCCTGTCAATCTATCACTTACATAGGAGCAGACTTAGACACAAGGAACATGTTTGCAAGGCTACCGCTAGAAAGCGTGTCTACAATTCATCAGCAAGTACAGATTCTACTGCAGAGCAAAAGGATCCAAGTCAGGTTCATCCTTCAAACTGTGGGTTCCATGGCAGCAGCCATTCTTCTAATCCCACTGGCCCGCTTTCATATGAGGATCCTTCAGTGGCTTCTGTTCACACAGTGGTCTTTCCAAGAGCTGCCCATGTCTCACATGATCCTGATTACAGAAGCATGCAAAAGGCACCTTTCATGGTGGCTGGTCTCCCCACTAGTAACTCAGGGCAGACCCTTCACTCAGCCCCCTCCTGTGACCACAGATGCCTCCCTGATAGGGTGGGGGGGGGCATTATCTGGGCAGGACAGTCCAAGGCACTTGGCAACCTCACGAGTACCATCTGCACATAAACGTCCTAGAAATGAGAGCTGTGCTCCTAGCATTGCAAGCCCTTCAGGACTCTTCCTTCCGGGACCATTGCAATTGAAACAGACAATATTTCTGTGGTGTGGTACATCAACAAGCAGGGCGGAACCAGATCCTACCCCCTGTGTCGAGAAGCACTCAGACTGTGGCAGTGGGCGATTTCTTCCCAACTTTTTCTGATTGAAACGCACATCCCTGGGAGGTCCAACGTCATAGCGGACAGGCCCAGCAGAGCTATCCTCATGCCTCAGAAGTGGTCTCTGAATCAGGAAGTTGCGGAGCTTGTCTTCTGCAAATGGGGAGAGCCTTGCTGCGATCTTTTTGCCACCCCCTTCAACAGCAAATGCAGCAACTACTTCTCCCTTCTTCCGCTTCCAGGTCACAAACCCAGAGATGCTCTAGTCCACAATTGGCCTCAGGGACTTCTTTATGCCTTTACTCCGTTTCCCCTGATACCGAAACTCCTACAGAAAGCAATATCGTTGGGTTGCAAAATGATCCTCATTGCCCCCTACTGGCCTCAACAGATATGGTTCTCGTGCCTGCACCATTACCTTCTCGATCAGCCTTGGACTCTGGACCCGATTCCAGATCTACTGATTCATCAGTCAGGCGGGTTGCATCAATCCCTCCAAACTCTCCAGCTCACAGTTTGGTTGCTCCACTTCCAACCTTAGCCAGGATTCCCAGCATTTCCCCGGCTGTACGTGAGATTATTGTCTCCTCTCAAGTCCACAACCAGGAAAACTTGTTCTAGTAAATGGAAACGTTTTTCTTGTTGGGCAGAGGCTAGGAACGTAGATCCCTTTTCAGCCTCAGTCCATGAAATTCTGAAATTCCTAGCGCAACTTTTTTCATTCCAGGTCTGCTTCTGCTATGATCAGGGTTCAATTAGCGGCCATTTCTAACTTTCATGTTGGGTTGTCAAATTCTAACATTATGTCTCATAAGCTCTGCAAAGCTTTTTTGAGAGGGACGACTCTCCTTAGGCCTCCAGTGAGAGATCCCCCTCCTCCTTGGGACCTTAATTTGGTCCTAACTTCCTTAATTCTGCCCCCTTTTGAACCAGCAGCATCCAACTCCATTAAGTTTTTATCTTGGAAGACACTCTTTCTGGTAGCTATTACTTCAGCCAGACTAGTCTCCGAACTTCAGGCACTATGTGTTCGTCCTCCATACTTGGTTTTTCATAAGTACAGGGTTGCTCTGAGGACTAATCCTTCCTTCTTTCCTTCCTAAAGTCTGCTCAGAAAATAATTTAAACCAATCTATAGACCTTCCTGTGTTTTTCCCTAATCACACCAACAAGGCAGGGTAAAAATTACACCAATTGGACGTTCATAGACAATTGCGTTTCTACCTGCACAGAACTAAGAAAATAAGGAAGTCGGACCAGCTATTCCTTTCTTATGCCTTAGACAAACAAGGTCTCCCAGTTTTCAAGGTGACCTTATCTAGATGGTTGTCTCGTACTATTACTTTTATTTATCAGTTAAGGAACAAAGAGATGTCCTTCAAGGATGCATCTGCAGTCATAACATATGGGTTGTCCTGCCTCAGGCAGCCCTTCGTTCGGCCGGATTCCAAAGTCTGGGTCTGGCCTCGGCTGATGTCGCACTTTCCCGGCGCCAGAGCTCCTGGGATATAAAGCCATCAGCCGACGCCATTTTCCTCAGTCTTTCTTGCCGCGCGGTGCCCGAAGCAGAAGCTGTTCGCAAGTGCCGGTCGGTCAGATCCAGAAATTTCAGCTACCGAAGACTTCGAAAAAAGCTAAGTACCCCGTTGGGGACACTTTCTTGCCTCAGCCGATGTCAAAGTAAATAATTGTTTAACTTGTGGGAAACAAATACCTCATAAGGATTTCCATTCTTACTGCCTTCCTTGCTTAGGCCCAGACCACGACGTATCAGCTTGTTTAGCCTGTGCCTCCTTCAACCGACGGACTCTTAGACGTCGGTCGGAGTTTGCAGAAGAATTTTTCGGATCCGCTTTTGCATATAAAATGCCGTCTGAGACTCCGACTATGTATTTGGCCAAAAAACGCAGGGAAAAGGACCGACGCCCGCGGTTTCGGCTGAAACCACGGCTAGGCCTACCGCGAGTGTCTCTGTTTCGGCTGAAACAGAGCCCTCGGTTCTTACTATGACAGAAACCATACCTCCGACAACCGAGGCCAGAGAGGCCCCGGCTGAGTCGGCTTCAGAAATCCCTACCGAAGCTAGCGCTCAAGATTTGTCCGACACCATTCCATTGGACATTTCTACACCTGCACGTGGGGCAGCTAGGCCCCCAGCTTCTGTGTCTATTAAGGCCTTCTCCAGGGCTAAAGCTGCCAAACAAAGGCTTTACCTGTCGAATCTACTTCTCAGAGGCCTTCCTCAAGCTCTCAGATTCTCAGTCTTGCTGAGGACCTTATCTCCTTGATTTAGGGGTTCCCAATCTCACCCAGACAGGGCCTCCCAACCTCCACCAGACAAAAGGCCTAGGACTGAACCTGTCTCCTCTGATTACTCCACGGATGGATCTGATTTGTCAGACCATCAGGAAGGGGCCTATTCTCCTTATGAGTATTCAGATGCTGAAGACTCTATCCCTTCGGCCTCCCCTCCTGAAGAATTTTCCTTTGGGGAGACCTTGCACTGTATGAGGGAACACTTTCAATGGCAGGGATAGGATTTTTCTGATTCTAGAAAAAGACTAAGGACCTTTCTACATTTGCCCCAGCATAGGCCCTTAGCCATACCACCAGTGCTAACTGTAATTGATGATGTGTATAATGATGTTAGTTCTGCACCTGATTCTGTCCCTCCGGCCCCTGCCAAACCTGACAGATACTACAGGGTCCCGGATTCTCACTTCCACCTGTATAAAGCCCATGCTGCAGACCCAGAAACTATTTCACAGGGCCCAAAAGATGTTGCAGTTGCCACTGCCAAAAATCCCCTACCCTCTGAAAGAGAGTCTAGAGCATTAGAGAGATGGGGTAAAAAGGTTTATACATCTGCTACTCTTTCTGCCAGGGCATTAAACTGTCAATTCCATATGATACAGTACCAAGAATATTTGTTAGATCAGCTGAATAAGAAGCTTTCTTCTCCTGAACCTTTAGATCATAAATCCCTTCAGGATTTGGTACACAACTCTCAGCAGGTCAATAATCATTTCTTAAAATGTGGCTATGATGCACTGGAGGCTTCATTTAGATCAGCTATGACTGGGGCAGTAATTCGTAGGCATGCCTGGCTAAAAGAGCAATCCCTGCCAGACCATGTCAAGGCTAAGCTCCTAGATGCTCCAATGGAGAAACAAAGTTTATTTGGCTCCCCTGCACAGGAGATTCTAAAGAAAGTGGAAGAAAAAGCAAAATCTGTGCAAACAGTAAAGGAATTTCTACAGGTCCAACCTCCGAGGTTCAGCAGAAACTGGCCTTCCAAGAATTGGTCCTTTCCAGACACCTCCAGAGCACAAAGGGCAGGAATAGACGCCCGAGGCAGAGGTCAATCAAAGGGTGCCTATAGGGGCCGTCAGTGGCAGCCTGCCAACCAGAGGAGTAGTGCCACAGCTGCAACTACAACCACTAGCACAGGACAGACACAATGACTTGACTCTGATTTCGCCTACCAGGGAACAACTGGAAGCTCCCTTGGGCAGAAAGCTGGCTTTATTCTCAAGAAACTGGCATTGCATTACAAAGGACACATGGACATTGCAAACAATAGACAAAGGATACAGGTTTCACTTCCACACTTTACCAAAAAGGAGCGGAATGCCAAACCTACCACCAAATCGGAAGCCAGAGGCTTTAATACAAATCAAAAATTTACTTCAGATGAAAGCGATAGAAAGGGTACTATCTATGGAACAAGGCCAAGGATTTTACTCCAGACTATTCCTTGTACCAAGAAAAGAAAACCAATGGAGGCCTATTCTCGACTTGTCCGCACTGAACACATATCTCATTGTACCAAAATTCAAAATGCTGACCCTACAGCAACTTCTTTCCATGTTGGGCAAGGAGTCTTGGCTGGTGACTCTAGATCTCAAGGAGGCATACCTGCACGTCCCTATCCGACCAGATTGCAGAAGACACCTCAGATTTCTTGCAGGATCAGAGCATGATCAATTCTCAGCATTGCCCTTTGGCTTATCTACTGCACCCAGAGTATTCACGAAATGCCTGGCATCAGTAATTGCACATTGCAGACTTCAGGGAGTTCAAATCTACCCATACCTGGACGACTGCCTAATACAAGCGGACAACAAGACAAAATTGATAAAGGATTTGGCCTATATCATACACCTGCTACAGGCCTTGGGATACACAGTCAACATCCAAAAGTCAAGACTAGTGCCATCCCAAAGGATAACCTTCTTGGGTGCGGATCTGGACACATTAACTCAGATGGCTTTTCTCACAGAAGAAAAACAAAAACAACTTCCAGATTATTTCATGACTTTGACAAGACAAACTCAGCTTACTGCAAGGAAAGTCCTGCAGGCCCTGGGTTTCATGGCATCATGCATAATCTTGATCCCACATGCCAGGCTGCATATGAGAAAATTACAATGCTACCTAAGGAATGTATGGTCTCAACACAGACACAGTCTAGAAACCATGATACCAATCATTCCATGCCTTCAAAAGGAATTCCTGTGGTGGGCTCAGGCCTGCCAGTCCAACAGAGGGTTGCCTTTCAAGAAACCAAAACCAAGGCAGACCATCACCACGGACGCCTCAGACCTAGGATGGGGAGCACACATGGATGACAAATGTATCCAAGGCCTATGGCCTCAAGGACAGCTAAACTTGCACATAAACCAAAAGGAGATGCTGGCAGTGAAGCATGCAATCGAGGCATTCAGACCATTCCTCCAGCAAGAACATCTGCTGATAAGGACAGACAAAACCACGGTCATGTGGTACATAAACAAACAGGGAGGCACGCATTCCTACCCTCTATGCCGGATGGCAATGGATCTGTGGAACCTAGGCCTGAATCTCAATATCCAGCTGCAGGCCATATTTGTACCAGGAAAAGAGAATTCACTAGCAGACAGCTTAAGCAGGACTACCACGGATGCTCACGAATGGATGCTGCATCCAGACATCTTCAAACTCATAACAAAGAAATGGGGATTGCAAGAGATAGATCTGTTCGCCTCCCCTCTCAACCACCAACTGAAGAAATTCTGCTCAAGGACATACCACCCACAAGCCTGGAGGGTGGACTCTCTCTCTTTCATCTGGAATGCCCTAATAGTGTATGCATTCCCACCTCTCCCATTGATGTACAAGGTTCTACTGAAGATCAGGGAGGAACAGCCAAAGGTGATACTAATAGCTCCGGACTGGCCAAGACAACACTGGTATCCGCTACTGAAAAGCATGTCTCAGGCGAACTCATGGCCTCTACCACTATGTCCTCTTCTTCTAACGCAGAACAATTTCAAGACCCTGCATCCAAACTTGAAAACTCTGCAACTAACTGCCTGGAAAATTGCTTAAAACCAAACCAAACTGTCTTATCTCAGAGGGTCAAGGACATTATCCTGGAGGCTCGCAGACCCTCCACAAGGAAGACATACTCAGCTAAATGGAAGAGATTCCTCATTTGGAGCACATCAAAGGGCACAGATGTCTCAGTGGCAAACCTAGCACACATCCTAGAATACTTAGCAGAATTGTTCCACAATGGCCTGTCTTACTCTTCCATTAAGATTCATGCTTCAGCAATATCTGCAGAATACAATATGGATCCTCCTATCTTCTCTCACCCTCTACTCAGACAATTTTTGAGAGGGATCAAAATGTTAAACCTCCAAGGAGACCCCTCTACCTGCATGGGATCTCAATTTCGTGCTGGAAAATTGACTCTACCTCCTTTTGAACCAGCAGCATCAGCAGACTTACAATTTTTATCTTGGAAAACTGCATTCCTTCTGGCAATCACTTCAGCAAGAAGAGTATCCGAACTACAGGCATTAATGGCAGTGCAGCCTTTTCTTATTTTTCACCAGGATAGAGTGTCCCTGAGAACCAATCCTACTTTCATGCCAAAGGTAGTATCCAGGGTATCCTTGAACCAAGCCATTCATTTGCCTACGTTCTTCCCTAACCCACAGAACAAAGGAAAAAAACTCTTGCACACCTTGGATATACACAGACAGCTACGCTACTATCTGGACAGAACTAAAACCAGCAGAAAAACTGACCAACTTTTTGTAGCCTATGCAACTGGGGTGCAAGGAAAAGCAATTTCCAAGCAGACAATTTCAAAATGGATAGGAAATTGCATTCGCTTTTGCTACTCTTTTCATGGAAAGACAGCTCCTGAAAATATCAGGCCTCATTCCACAAGGGCCACAGCCACCACTACAGCTTTCCTACGAGGGGTGGCTACCAAGGACATTTTAGAAGCTGCTACTTGGAGCTCCGTGCATACATTTGCCAAGCATTATAATCTACCTTTATATTCTAGATCCCGAGCAGGCTTTGCAACTGCAGTTTTACAGGAGATCTTAACTACACCTTCCTTATCTTAGTACCTCCTCCCCCAGTTTGGCTATGGTATTCTACCCATATGTTATGACTGCAGATGCATCCTTGAAGGACATAGTACAGTTTTGTACCTACCATAAATGTAGATGTCCGATAGGTATGCATCTGCAGTCAGGATTACCCACCCTCCTTCCCCTCTGTGGTATTCCTAGGGTGCTTACCCCTCTTTCAGCTAACTGGGGGAATCTATTATGGTGTATTTGTTTGTTTGTATATATGTATATATTTTTCTTTGCTACTGTTTGGAACTTTCTACATTTATCCAAATTTAGCCTTCCTAGAGGGCACCTGGCATCTGGGGCAAGAAACACTGAGGAAAATGGCGTTGGCTGATGCCTTTATACCCTAGAAGCTCTGACGTCGGGGAAAGTGCGATATCAGCCGAGGCCAGACCCAGACTTTGGAATCCGGCCGACCGAAGGGCTGCCTGAGGCAGGACAACCCATATGTTATGACTGCAGATGCATACCTATTGGACATCTACATTTATGGTAGGTACAAAACTGTACTTTACCTATCAAACCGAAAGGTTATTCTACTAGGGCCTTGGCCACCTCTGTAGCCTTCCAGTCTAGGATGCCCATGGATTCTATCTGTGCAGCTGCTACGTGGGCAAATCCTCATACCTTTATTTCTCATTACAAGCTGGATATGGTTTCCAGGAGTAGAGCTGACTTTGGTTCCACTGTTCTGAAGAGTCTGTTCCAATGAGCCACTCAGGATATTAGGTGATAGGAACGCTGTCCCAACCAGCAAGAACGAAGGCGAGATAGACAAGTTAACATAAAGAAGTTATGTACCTACCATAACGTTCCATGTTAGTTGTCTTCATCTCGCCTTCTTTCTTGCGTCCCACCCTCCGTCCCCCTATCCTATTGGACTGAGAGGAGTTCTTATTTCACTTGGCTGGGTGTTCTCTGGTTTGTTTCCTCTACTGAATTAGAGAATGTGGCAGGTATAGTCAACCTGTTTGTTTTGGACTAGATTTTTTTCTCTTGCTATGTCTGGAGTTAGCTGTTTCAAATGAGATCTGGGTAGCTATCGCTAAGCATCATGGGATAAGGGGTAGCCTCAAGCCAGTAAACAGCTATTGAAGATGGCAAAGTCTGAGCAGAATATTGGCTCCAATCCCAACCAGCAAGAAAAAAGGCTAGATGAAGACTACTAACATGGAACGTTATGGTAGGTACATAACTTCTTTATCTACCTGATCAACTGAAAAAAACCCTCAGAAGTTAATAGGTTCAATTCTTTGTGTCTTGTGGAAAGACACAGTATTGTGATATTGTATCCGTGTCCACAGTTCTGTACTTGTTTGAAGACACCGTACCTGTGTCCACAGTACTCTACTTGCTTAAAGACAAGTGTCTCCTTTGTTCTCCCCCACCAACCTGAGAGCTGTACAAAATCTCTTGACTGTACCCCCCCCCCACTGACATAAAATGGTGATTAAGCTTCTGTGCTACCAGAGCCAATGAACAGACTCTGTTTGTACATCAAGTATATTGCTACTGTTGAGGAGGTGGAATCAGCAAGCAGTATGTTGGTGTTGCTTGCTTTTGGCTAGTAGTATAGTATGTGCTTTTTACTAAGTGATCATATCCCTGTAGCCGGCAGCTTTGTTTTTATTGCTGTGTATCAACTTGTAACGCCCTTTTTTGAATGTAGTATAATGGAAGACCTCCTTATGAACAGGTTGTAGGAATTGAGTACTTCAGCCTGTCTTTGGAAGCCTTTTGTTGACTACTCTTTGTATGCAGGCATGTGAATGCAGTCTAAACACATTTAAATGTCCAGGGAAACACTTCTGCCATTTGTTTTGTGAATACCTGTCTTAACGGTAAGTGAGACGTGCAATACTGTGAACATTTCTGTATCTCCCCAGTATGTGCTTTCAGTAGCAGCTGCTTGTTTGCGTTTGTTTTCCTTATGCACTTCACAAGTAAATTTATGTTCTTATGTCTTTACAGCTCAGATCGCCTTATGGAAGAGACTATAAGGTAAGAACAAGTTAATTGTTTATTTTCAGAATCTTTGTGTAACACAGAAGACCCTCTCTAATGGATCTTTGCTTGAGTTCATCTTTTCACCCAGTCAGTGTTCTGCAAAATACTGAAAGGTTTACACACTGCGTGGCACCTGATCTTCAGGGAAAGTCATTGTAACTGTAAATCGTAATACTTGGTTTTACATAATGTGCATGCTATTCCTTCCAGGGCAGAGTTTACATTTAGCTCTGCCGTTATCCTGAGAAAGGCCTATGGTGGTCTCGCATTAACTTTCCATGGAACCTTGTTTGGTATAAGAATCACTGATGTGGCCCAGCCACCTTGCTACAAGCCTTCTCCATTTCTTGGCTGTTTGTCTCAGATTCATTTCATGAGTTGGCATTTGAAGTAGCTTTATCTGCGTAGTAGTTCACTCCTCAGCCATTAATTTTCTTTGAAACACTTAATAAAATGCTAAACTGCAGTTGTGGTTTACTTTTGTTGCCCTTTGTATTACCACAGATAATTCCGCTGCTTTCATTATTTTATTTCACCCCCTCATTTTAAGGTGTGTAATGAGGTGTTTTTCAGAAGGTAGGAGAGAGAGGATAAGGTAGACAAGAAAGGTGAATTGGCAAAAGCAGTACAGTTATGTACAGAGCAGAAAAGCTCATCTCTTTGGTATAATTGTCTTTTGAAAAATATTCTAGTTTATTAGATAAATATGTTAAAAATATACTATCTACTACCTTAACAGTCAACACCTTCAGGTGTTAACTCACGTTTTCATATTAAACTTATTTTTTAGATCATATTAAAGAAAATTTAGTCTTTTTGAGCAATACAGAAAAAAAGTCCTTGCTATAGTGGATAGAAAGCAAGCTTACTCAATGAAGTATGCATATGATGCTGTAGTTGCTTTGTTATGCATAGATACATTGAGGGTAGTCTAGAAATTTGTTACAGTTAAAGCAGAGCCTGAAAATGTCAGATCTAAGCTGCTGAATAGTCAAATGCTACAAGATTTCTTACTTGATTAACCAGTTGATGACACTGCTAATTTACAAAAGAAATGTAAACCAAGATGTTTTTCAAATCATTTACAGTTGAATTGGTGTTAACTCTTTGGGCTTGTGTTGCAAAAGGACTGGTGTCTGTCCCAGCTTTCAGAGCATTACACCCCTTCCCTCTCAGCCAGGTGGACATCTGCCACATGGATGTCAGGATGTTTGTTTGCTCCATTTTCATTCTTCTTGTTAGAGAAAGGAAGACCCCTAGCCAGTGCAAGTACTAAGCATTATCAGTATTAAAGTTTGGCATAGCTTCCTTGTTAAGAGACTCCATGTTCTTTGCATATTTACTGTGTAGGGTTTTAGCATGCCAGTTATTGCTAGTTTGTTGTAGGTTGCTAGCTGATGGGTGTCATGTGAGATGTCAATACATAAAGTGGGTAAGTGAATTTCTTCTGCCAAACAGATTCCACGCCAAGACTTTTATAGTTAGTGTTTTATTCTGTTTGGTCCCAGAATTGTAATGTTGTCTTTTGTTCATATTGTGCAAAAGTTCAGTCAGAAGAGGATCAGAAGGAGAGCAAAAAATCTCGAAGACTACCTAAATCAGAATGCATACCGTGCTAGGGCTTCTTCGGTGTCTGCCACATTGTCTACAAGTGTCCCGCCTAAAACAACACATTAAGGAACACTGGAGTGGGGATGACTACATACAGATAAAGTACCAAGGCCACCTTACCTTGAGAGCATTCAGGTTTGTGAGGCACTCTTGCAACCTATGTCCCAGATGCCTACTTGGACCAAAGCCTCTGGTGATGTCCCTTTCTGGGATGCCACATTACCACGTCTCAGTAATGCATACACTGATATTGTTCTAAATGCAGACATACCGTACGTCAGCCATTTATTGTTAAAGACCCCTGTTGTTGAATAGACCCACTGTAATGTCATCCAGTTGGGGATTGAAGGTGTTTATTGGGCTGGAATGTTCCTTAGATGAACATACCGTTAAAAAAGAATAAAAGGTGGAGGGGGCAGAATGAAGGAAGTTAAAGCTTTGAGCAGTATTATGAAGCCCTTATGTAGACTTTTGCAAAACCAGTTGGACTGTTAATCATTTTAGCCCAGGGTGATGCATTCTGGATCCCTGCAGATTGAGAATAGTAGTGGAGTTGAATGTAGTTACCTTTTCCTTGTAATTAGGCATCATTCTAGGTGAAGGAGGATTTCACTTGGAACCAGTGTCTTGCCCTTAGCTGAAGCTAATGTGCTAAGCTTCACTATATCCTTCTACATGGTCATGTGGGGTTTCATGACAGGTCTTTTACCGCATGGAGCGCAATTGTTTCCTAGTTGTATTTGCTGTGGGAGGGGGTATTTAGTGCTCTTAAGTCCGTTGTCTCGGCTCCTGTCCAGCCTAATAGTAACTAATAACTGGGATGTTTCCAGTAGCTGAATAATACCTACCAGACTTGGAATGATTTGCTCTTGGTGATAATAGTGTTGATGTGGAGGTTTCTGGAGTAGGTGTAATAGGAGATTCACACCAATGCCTAATCTTGTGTTCTAGGAGGCTTGGGTAGAGACTTTTTTTTGGCAGCATCTGCATCCAGTAGTTTTGTACTGTTATAATATTGCCGTATTTGCAGAGGTGGGGGTGTGACAAGGATGTATACTGCAAGTAGGTGGACTGAGAAGAGGGATGCCTTCAGATTTGAGTATTATACCTCTTACAGAAGCTATCTCCTGTGTTAAGTAATAGTTTGTTAGTGAGCATGAGGCCGTTTTAACATTACCTTTGGACACCAAGTGATAGAAGGCTGCAATGAAAAGTGATCAGATTTGCTGCTATTGTCTGATGTCCAGTGCTGATGTGTGTAAAAAGGTCTCCCTTGGAAGTAAAAGGAACTTACAGATGTGATAGTTTGGGGGAACTAGGGATGTACCTTTGTAATAATTCCATTTGGAGGAGTAATAACGCTGAAGTGATGGACATACCCGCTCAAAAACATTGCTGTCCAAGGCAAACCAGACTTGCTTCCAACAGTGCCATTTTCCTATCCAATAGTGGCTGTGTGCGGCTCAGCAGAGTTTTTGGCCCAGAACAGACTCACATCTGGTACCTGCTGAATGAACATGATGAAACAGCTTCTGGAAACAGGTTGATAGCCAAAAACGTAATTTATTCACTTAAAGACAATAAATATGAAGCGCTTTTCGTTTGATCAGTGATACAAACTTCATCAAATACAAATTCACTTACTCTCCAGTACTATTTAAATTAAAATCAAAAGTCATGTGATACTAATCATTTAAATAATTTATTGCTTAATTGATTCTTAAAAAGCTGATTGTAAAAAAAACAGGTTGTAAAAAACAATCACACACATCCTTTTAATATAAAATGGCCAAAGACAACTACCGTAGACTACCATAGGATGTACAATAAATGTAAAATTACAACTACCTATATATAATGTATGTGGTTATTTGTCCTGTTCATCTCAATTTCCGTTGACACTTCGTCTGATCTGGTTACATTTCTTAACTTAAGGAAACATAAAATGGAACAGCTTTCATTTAAACCAGGGTACATACAAGCATTGGTTTGTAGAATCCATAATAATTCTAGTTTTTCTAATAAAATATTGGAAGGACCCCCTCTCAAATCTGTATGCACTCGATCTGTTACCTTGATTGATTTTATTAATACATTACAGGTGTTCATATATACGTTCTTTCAGTTTTCGTTCAGGTTTTCCAATATAAAAAGTGGGGCAGGACTGACACTGAGCTAAGTACACCAATAGTTTGGAGTTAATTATATTTCTTGTTTAAATGATGTGTTCTGAACTTGAAATGTATTACCTGTCTCAATATGCTTACAGTAGTTACACATTTCACATTTAAACATTTAAGTTAAGCCCCATCCTGAAAATAACTGTTGGGTGTTCACATATTTTCTTTGAAATTTCTCTCTCTGAACTAATTAAAGTCGAAGTTTTCTGTGTATTCCTTCTGATTTCCCCTGCTTGTAAAATGAAATTAATGTCTTTTGGCTTTTCCCGGTTAGGGGTCGCCACAGTGGAACTTTGGTCCGCTAAGGATTGGCAGTGGATTTTTACAGTGCCGAGTTGCCAGCCTGACACCCAACCTTCAACGAAGGCATACCCATTCACACACGCACCTACCTGCATGTCGTTAAACGTCACTCGACCGCGGGGAGGACATGCAGACTCCACACACAAGGTGCTCCAGCCGAGAATCGAACGGGAGAACCTCTTGCTGTGAGGCAACAATGCTAACCGCTGCACAACCACGGCCCCCTGCTTGTAAACTGAAAGTAGTGATAAAACTGATGTCAGTAAAAATACCATTATTGTTCTTTTCAAAACCACTATCTAGACAATTAACATTGGGTAATTTGGGTCCAATAAAGGATGTGGGCATGTTATCAGACGTTACCCTAGTGAGTCCTATCCTTAAAATTGGTTGATATATTCCTGAATTCATTTTGTTTTGAACTTCTTTAATCAGTTCTACTATAAGTCCACTTAGGTAGCCTCTTTTTAAAAACATAGATTTCAAGTTTTCTCACTCATCCTCAAAATCATTTCCTAAAGATACCATTCTTGCTGCCCTTACCAGATGTTCATCGTGTTACACTGCTGCAGTCATTACACTTGGGTTATCCTGCCGTCAGGCGGTCCCGCAGTCGGCCTGAGTTCCAAAGTCTTGGTCCAGTGTTGGTTGCTGTCACTTCTTCCCTGACGTCAGTGCGCCAGGGGTGTACAAGATGCATCCGATGCCATTTTCTTCAGTCTTTCTTTCCGCGTGGTGCCCGAAGCAGAAGCAGTTGGCAAGTGCCGGTCGGCCGACTCCTGATATTTTCGAAGTCGAATTTCAGATCCGAAGTCTTCAATAAAGCTAAGTACCCTGTTGGGGAAACTTTTTCCATGCCTCAGACCGATGTCAGAAAAAGTTAATTGTATTTCTTGTGGGAAGAAAATACCTTATAAGGACTTCCACTCTTACTATATTCCATGCCTAGGCCCTGATCACGACGTCACTAGTCGGTTTTGTGCTAGAGTTAAACGCACTATAAAAAGACGTTTTGATTTTGCTTTGCACTACTTTGGCCGAAGGTTCAATTATACGATGCCGTCAGATCAGCCGATGACCTAAATACCGAAAAAATGCAAAGACAAGGATAAAAACAGGCATCTGAGGTCCAAAACCGCCGACAAAACCTCTTCTAGGCCAGTCGCCGGTTCTCAGTGAGGTGCTTTCACAGCCCCTGACACCCACTACCTCAGAGCCACAGGCCGCTTCAGACTCCCACGTGGAGACATCGAGGCCTCTGGAAACTCAAGGTATTGGGCCTACGGAAACTAATCCCTCAGATGGGTCTGGAGCCGCTGAGCAGGCATCGGCATCTGAGGGTGTTTTCAGACCTTCACAACTTACTATTAAAACAGCCAAGATAAAGGTACCATTAAAGACAAAGAAACAAGTACAGCATTCTCCTGGACAGTCCTCCATGCCTAAGAAACAGATGCTTAAAATGACTGAAGAGCTCATTACTCTAATCAGGGGTTCCCATCCCCTCCTGAGAAAAAGCCTAGGCAGGATACAGACTATGACTCCTCTGATCAGGTTTCCATTTCCTCTGATTCCTCTTCAGACCAGGGATACTCTCTACCCCCCTATGAGGACTCTGATGCTGAAGAATCGTTCCCTTCAGCCTCTTCTCCTGAGGATTATTCTTTTGGAGAAACTTTGCATACCATGAGGGAGCATTTCCATTGGGAAAGCCAGGATTACTGAGAATCCAAGGAAAGGCTCAGGGATTTCCTCTTATTGCCTCAACACACGCCCCTGGCTATTCCACTAGTGCTAGATATTGTGGATGATGTGTTCTCTGAATCCAGTTTATCTCCAGACTCTTTGCCCCCTACTCCAGCCAAGCCAGATAGGTATTATAGAGTCCCTGACTCTCACATGTTTCTTTACAAAAACCCTTCTGCTGATCCAGAAACTATTTCCCAGGGTCCAAAAGGGGTTAAGGCTTCCATTGCAAAAAATCCAGTACCCTCGGACAGAGATTCCAGAGCTTTGGATAGATAGGGGAAGAAAGTATACACTTCTGCAACTTTAGCAGTAAGAGCTTTAAATTGCCAGTTTCACATGCTTAAGTACCAACAATATTGAATGGCTCAGTTAAAACAGAAAATGCTTGCAAGCTCAGAAGCTCCTGATTGTAAAGAAATGCAGGATTTATTGCATGCAGTTGAACAGGTAGGAAAACATACCCTGCAATGTGGTTTTGATTCTTTAGAGGCCTCTTGTAGAGCCGCTGTTCCAGGTTCTGTGATTCGAAGACATGCTTGGTTAAAAGAACAAAGTTTACCTGATCATGTTAAGGCAAAATTATTGGATGCTCCTTTACAGTATGATACTTTCTTTGATTTTAAAGCAGAAGAGGTGTTAAAGAAAATGGAGGATAAAGCTAAATCTATGTAAACAGTCAAGGATTTCTTACAGGTACAGCTACCTCGGTTTAGCAGAAATTGGCCAACTAGGAATTGGTCCTTTCTAGTATCAGACAGGCCACAGAGAGGCAGATACAGACACCCAAGAGGCAGATCTCAACCCCAAGGCTCAAACAGATGACGACAGTGGGGCACCTCAACCCCAAAAGGTGGTGAGGACAAGTCTCAACCTTACAGGAAACAGTCACAATGACTTTCCCCTTCGTACGCCAAACACGTCCCTTTTGGAAGCCCCCTTAGGGGGAAAACTAGCACTTTTTTCTCAAAACTGGCAAACAATCACCCAGGGCAAATGGGTCCTGAATATTGTGTCTCAAGGTTACAGATTCCACTTTCATACTTTACCAAGGCTAAAAGGAATGCCAGACCTGCCACAAAATCAATGGGCAGAGGCACAAAAAAAAATTTCAGCCCTCATGGACATGAGAGCTATTCAAAAAGTAATACAACAGGAACAAGGACAAGGATTTTATTCAAGACTCTTCCTGGTCCCCAGAAAGGACAAGGCCTGGAGGCCCATACTAGACCTTTCAATTCTGAATACTTACCTGGATATTCTGAAATTCAAAATGTTGACATTACAGCAGCTTCTACCCATGCTGGGCAGAAAGGCTTGGCTTGTTACTCTGGACCTCAAAGAGGCATACCTGCATGTCCCTGTCAGACAAAATTGCAGAAGATACCTCAGATTCAAAGATGGTACAATGCGCTACCAATTCTCTGCACTGCCCTTTGGCTTATCTACTGCGCCCAGGGTCTTCACAAAGTGCCTGGCACCAGTAATTGCAGTTTGCAGACAAAAAGGAATTCAAATATATCCATACCTGGACGACTGCCTCATTCAAGCAGAGACAAAGGACATTCTTCTACAGCATATGGCGTTTTTAAAAAGGTTGCTAATTTCTCTAGGGTACACAGTAAACGAAAATAAGTCAAAACTAGTGCCCTCGCAACAGATTATATTCCTGGGTGCCAGCTTAAATACAACAGCCCAGATGGCTTACCTCACGCCAGACAAACAAGTTCAACTAACTCAATATTTTCAATTGCTGGCAAGAAAGTCCCATCTCCCTGCAAGAAAAATTCTGCAGGCCGTGGGATTCATGGCATCCTGCATACTACTAATACCATATGCCAGACTGCATATGAGGAAATTACAATGGTACCTGAAAAGTGTTTGGACTCAACACTCTCACAGTTTAGAAGCAGTAATACCAATGATTCCCTGCCTACAACAGGAGTTTCGATGGTGGGCACAGGCATGTCACCTAAACAAGGGTCAGCCTTTTACCCAACCCACAGCCAGGCAAACTCTAACAGATGCTTCGGATTACGCCTGGGGAGCACACATGGCAGGAAAATGCATTCAGGGCAAGTGGACCACAGACCAGATGCATCTTCACATCAATCAAAAAGAGATGTTGGCTGTTCAAAATGCCCTAACAGCTTTCAAGGACCTTCTACATCCAGGACAATTACTACTAAAGACAGACAACACCACGGTAATGTGGTACATAAGCAAGGGGGCACTCATTCTTATCCCCTATGCAGGCAAGCCATGACCTTGTGGAACACAGCTCTAGCGTATCAAGTCCACCTGCAAGCACAATTCCTGCCAGGAAAGAAAAATACTCTGGCAGACGATCCAAGCAGAAATATCATCGATCCTCACGAATGGAAATTGAATCCACAAATCTTCAGCATGGTAAAGCAAAAGTGGGGATGCCCAGACATGCATCTTTTTGCCTCCCCACAGAATTGCCAACTACAAAAATTCTACACAAGGACTTACCACAAACGAGCATGGAAAGTGGATGCTCTTCTGTTCAGCTGGAAAAACCTAAAAGTTTATGCCTTCCCGCCACTGCCTCTCCTTTCAAAGGTACTCCTAAAAGCCAGACAAGAAAAACCACAGATGATCCTGATTGCTCCAGACTGGCCACACCAGCACTGGTACCCTATTTTAAGGAACTTGGCTCAAGGCCCACCATGGATTTTGCCTGACATTCCACACCTTCTGACTCAACAAAACAATCAGATCCTGCATGGTCAGCTCAAAACCCTAAACCTGGCTGCATGGTAGATACATTAGTCAAACAGGCAACACCTCTCTCTAAAGCTGTTGTGGATGTCATTTTTTAGGCCAGGAGGCCTAGCACCAGAAAAGCTTACTCAGAAAAATGGAAGAGATTCTGCGCCTGGAACCAGGCTCAAAGCCTTGACCCTCTTGTTCCAAACATTCCTCAGATTTTACAATACTTAACTGCGATGCTGGACAGAGGCCTGTCCTTCTCATCAATTAAGATCCACGCCTCTGCCATTTCAGCACATTACAACACGGATCCTCCTTTATTCTCTCATCCCTTGCTAAAGCAGTACCTCAGAGGGGCTAAAAACATAAGACTGCCCCAGAGAGTACCAACACCAACTTGGGACCTCAATTTCATTTTGGAAAAACTGACCCTGCCACCTTTTGAGCCAGCCAGTACAGCCAATCTAAAATTTTTATCATGGAAAACAGCTCTGCTCCTGGCAGTAACTTCAGCACAAAGAGTCTCAGCTACAGGCATTAATGGCAGTGGAACCTTTTATAATTTTCCATCAGGACAGGGTGTCTTTAAGGGCAAACCCTACCTTTATGCCAAAGGTGGTATCTAGTGTGGCTCTTAACCAAACCATCTATTTGCCAACTTTTTATCCAAACCCCCAGAATAAAGGGGAGAAACTTCTGCATTCTTTGGACATGCACAGGCAGCTACGCCTGTACTTGGATAAAACAAAAGCTTTCAGGAAAACTGAGCAACTGTTTGTAGCATATGCTGCAGGATCACAGGGCAAGGCCATCTCAAAGCAGACTATATCCAAATGGATAGGACACTGTATTCGGTACTGCTACACACAGCATGGAAAATCAGTCCCAAGTAACATTAGGCCACATTTCACCAGGGCAACAGCCACTTCAACAGCCTTTCTCAGGAGTACCTACCAAGGAAATTTTGGAGGCTGCAACTTGGAGTTCAGTGCACACCTTTAATCAAGCATTACCATCTGCCTCTTTACTCTAAATCCAGAGCAGGATTTGCCACTGCAGTTCTGCAGGGCCTCATAGCCAATCCTAACTATATAGACCAGCCACCCAACCTCAGCTTTGGGATTCTACCAAAGTGTAATGACTGTAGCAGTGTAACACTATGAACATAGTATAGTTTTGTATCTACCATAAATGTAGATGTTAGAGTGTTCACACTGCTGCAGTCCAGGTTACCCTCCCTCCATCCCCTCTGAACTAGCTGGACTTATCTATACCTTTCTATCCTATACAATCTTTGGGGTGTATTTGCTGGTAACTGAAGGTATTGTTTTTATTGTGTATTTTTGATTAACAATATGTATTGCCTACTTACCTGGGGGCACCTGACATCTGGGGCAAGAAAAACTGAAGAAAATGGCGTCAGATGCAGCTTATATACCCCTGGCGCACTGACGTCAGGGAAGAAGTGACAGCAACTGATGCCGGACCAAGACTTTGGAACTCAGGCCGACTGCTGGGACCACCTGACGGCAGGATAACCCAAGTGTAATGACTGCAGCAGTGTGAACACTCGAACATCTACATTTATGGTAGGTATAAAACTGTACTTTGTCCTTTGACAACTGATTTTTTCTGTTGGTATGGGTGGGAGCTAGTAAAGTGCAAGAAGGTATTTGAATGTTTTTTCTTTGAATCTTTGCTCTATAACATGACAAAAGTTCTGTCCTTTGTTAGGTCTACATCTAAATATGCTATAGATTCGGTGTCAGATTTGCTAGTGAAAAACAAAAGTTCGGTTGTGGTGTTCAAATATTGGGTTAACGTATCAGCGGCTTCAAGATTTCCTTTTTAAGTGATAAAAATGTAATCCTAAAGTCAGGTGTAATATTGTATTTGGGTTCTGACGTTAATGTTGAAAATATGTCCATTTTCTCAATGGGCTAACACCATGTTTGCAAAGCTTGCACCACAGAGAGAGCCTGTTGCTACCCCGATTTTCTGGTGATAAATTTAATTATCAAATGAGACAAAACTGTAAGACAAAATGATGGCCAATACTTCTTGAGTATCGAGTCCACTACCTTAGCACTTGCATAAGTTATGGAATGTCTTGCATCAACTAATAGACGCGTTGGGTGTTGTCAATACTGTCATGCAATTTAGGTAACCCAAATACCTTGGGTGTTCTTGGGTATAATGTGGCAATATAATTAAATGTGTGAACATCTATCGTGGACTGAATAAAACATATCCTTGAAATGTGAATTCATAAGCCTACAAGCTGCGTTCAGCTCATTCACACTTATTTTTTCATATGTAGGACTAATTAATAATGCTTTCATCTTGGTGTTGTAATTATTAATGTCCATGACTACAAGTCTACCCCCATTGTCCGGTTTCACTACTCTGATGGGTAGGTGTCTGTAAGTCATTCAAAATTAATTCATTCCTGTTCACATTTTCCTTCAAGTTGTTATTGTTTAACATTCGCATATCTAGTTCACACATTTCTCAAACAACATTAATGTAGGATGAGTGTGGTGGGTTGTAAATACAAGGAATTTTCAAGTTTGCAGTTATATACCCTGAATTACCTAGTAATATAGTTAAATTCAATTTCCTGATAAAACATTTCAAGTCTAGTAGAGTGTTCGCTATATCCATATGATGTGCAGGCACAAATAACCCTTTAGACATTAATTCAATCCATTCTTTTTCAATCATCATGTTTGTATAATTATATATTTTAAAGTCTGCTTCTCTATTTAGTAAAATGTGACATGGTATATTATTTGAACAATTTTCATTTTCATTGTCATTTACATTGTCAGACATTACTTTTTCTGTCTGTTCTTGCCCCTGGTGTTGAATAAATACTGGCTGCTGATTTTTCCCCGAGTTGTAGTTCTGGTTCCTTGTCAGACATTACCTTTTCTGTCTGGCCTTGCCCCTGGTGTTGTATGTATGCTAGTTGTTGTTTTTTCCCGGATTGTGGTTTTGGTTCCTTGGGGCTTGAAACTTTGGGCAGGAAGACATTACTTTTTCTGCATAGGAGCCTTTGTAGTTATTATTTGAAGCAGTATTTGTTTTAATGTTGTTGACTTGTGTAGTGTAGGGCTCATTCCTTGCACCTCTGCTCATCGATGGTATAGGTGGTGACTTCGCCTCTTGGGATATACTATTGTCAACCTGTTCAGTGTCTGTCTATTCCTGTTCCACGTCTGTGAACCCGGTGGATTCGGGCATGCGGTTTTATTCAGATAGTTTGATCGCGTTTCAGCTTTTTCAGTTTGGTGTCTCTCATTTTTTTTAATCTGCTTGTTAAATACTGATGAAAATCCTTTTGTAGTCGTACTGGTACCGGACAAAATCAATGTCGGACTTGATGGTACTGTCCAACACTGTGATTTGGTTTGATAAATTGTCCACAGTATTTTTATAGTGTTTTGACATCAAATTTAGAAGTTCAATTCCATGTTTATTAAAGAGATCAATCAATTCTTCATGAAAAACAGATCCCGTTTCTAAACGAGTTGGAAATTGCCAAGATCTCAACCACTTTGGGACAATGTTTTTGGTACATTCAGTGAAGCAGGCAATTTCCAATTGGAGTTTTTTGCATTTCAAAAGTTTGTAATCCAAAGTTTTTAAATTTATGATATTACTGAGACTTCCTCCAGCCGGTTAAACCTGGAGTTAGTATATAAAGTAAGGGGGTGTGGGGGGCACAGTCCCCCACATTGGGGGTGTGGAGTAGCCCCCCACATAGTTTGGGTATATATTGTCTTCTAAAAAGTTATTCATTGGAGTTGTAAGTATCCATGTATATGGTTTAAAATGTATAAAATAGGTGGATAGCTGTGCCCCCCCCCCCCCTTACTATGTATACTAACTCCAGGATCGCACTACAATGGGAAAAAGGGTATATATCTTTCAACAAAATGAGTTTCAGTGAAATGTGCTTTCAGTGAAGTGAAGTAGACCTATATATATATATATATATATATATATATATATATATATATATATATATATATATATATATATAGACACACACACACACACAGACACACACTGTGTGTGCGTGTGTATATATACAGTGGATATAAAAAGTTTACACACCCCTGTTAAAATGCCAGGTTTTTGTGATATAAAAAATGAGACTACAATAAATCATTTCAAAACTTTTCCCACCTTTAATGTGACCTATAACCTGTACAATTCAATTGAAAAACAAACAACTCTGTTAGGGGAAAAAAAATAAAAAACATACAATACGCTGGTTGCATAAGTTTGCACACCCTTAAAATAATACTTTGTTGTGTGTGCACACCCTTAAACTAATACTTTGTTGAAGCACCTTTTAATATAATTAACAGCATTCAACCTTCTTGGGTAGGGGTCTTATCAGCATGGTACGTCTTGATTTGGCAATATTTGCCCATTCTTCTTTACAAAAGTGCTCCAAATCTGTTGTGAGGGCATCTCTTGTGCACAGCCCTCTTCAGGTCACCCAACAGATTTTCTTTTGGATTTGGGTCTGGGCTCTGGCTGGGCCATTTCAAAACTTTAATTTTCTTCTGGTGAAGCTATTCTTTTGTTGATTTGGATGTATGCTTGGGGTCATTGTCATGTTGAAAGGTGAAATTCATCTTCATCTTTCTAGCAGATGCCTGAATGTTGTGGGTCAAAAGTGACTGGTATTTGGACTGTTCATAATTCCCTCCACCTTGACTAAAGCCCCAGTTCCGGCTGAAGAAAGGCAACCCCAAAGCGTAATACTGCCACCACCATGCTTCACCGTGGGGATAGTGTTCTTTTGGTTATGCAAAGTGTTTTTGCGCCAAACATACCTTTTGGAGTTGTGGTCAAAAAGTTCAACCTTGGTCTCATCAGACCATAACACATTTTCCCACATGCTTTTGGGAGTTTTGATGTATTGTTTGCAAATTTTAGCCAGGCCTGGATGTTTTTCTTTGTAAGAAAAGGCTTCGGTCTTGCAACCCTACCCCATAGTTCTGACATATGGTGAATACAGGGAGATTGTTGTCACATGTATTACACACCCAGTACTTACCAGAAATTCCTGCAGCTCCTTTAGTGTTGCTGTAGGTCTCTTAGCAGCCTCCCTGACCAGTTTTTGTCTCGTATTTTCGTCAGTTTTGGAGGGATGTCCAGTTCTTTGCAACGTCACTGCTGTCCTATATTTTCTCCACTTTTTGATGACTGTTTTCACTGTGTTCCATGGTGTATCAAATGCCGTGGAAATTTTTTTTGTACCCTTCTCCTGACTGATAGCTTTCAACAATGAGATCCCTTTGATGATCTGTAAGCTGTGTCTGCGAACTATGGCTTTTGCTGTAGCAGGCAACTGAGTAAATGTCAGGAAAATCCTACTAGGACAGCTGAACTTTATTTGGGGTTATTCAGTCTCTCTTTAATTGATGGCAGATGTGTACCCAAGAAGACCAAATGCTGTAATTAAATCAAAAGGTGCTTCAGCAAAGTATTAGTTTAAGGATGTGCCCACACGACAAAGTATTAGTTTAAGGGTATGTACACTTATGCAACTAGCATATTGTACAATTTTTATTTTTTTTATATTTTTTCTCCTAACAGATTGGTTTGTTTTTCAATTGAATTGTACATGTTATAGGTCACAGTAAAGGTTGGAAAAGTTTTGAAATTATTATGGTCTCAATTTTTTTATATCACAAAAACCTGGCATTTTAACAGGGGGGGTGTAAACTTTTTTATATCCACTGTGTGTATATAATGTAAATAAATAAATATGTACACACACACACACACACACACACACACACACTCACTATGCCCCCCCCCCCCAATGGGCCTCCTTGAAATTGATTACTTGTATAGAGCTGCAGTTTTGAGACTGCATACATATCTGCTGACTTCCTCAAATCAAAACCTAGTGAAAATTTTAAAACATGAGATCTTTGCTTACTTTAGCAGAAGCTTAAGTATCAAACAAGAATGGGTATCAATCAGAAGTAGACAGAAATCAGATATAACTGAAAGTGCCAAAAAACAAAAAGAAAATAAGGAAAAAAGATCAGATAAGAAGGAAGGAAACTGGAAAAGCCATAGATATAGTGGCAAATACAGAGATCTCCTGGAGCAACCTAATGTTGTTCTAGATTTGCTGCAGGAGTGGTTAAGGAGAGCTGAATTGAAATTAGAAAATGAAAGGCTAACAGTGGCAAACCAGGATAATGGACTTGCATAAACGTTGGTTACAAAGTCCATTGAAAAGGTGGGAGAAACAGATAAATGCAGGTTCTGTAAAAATGGAAACCATCCCAAACCTTGTTGCTGAATGTGATACATTCACGGCAGAGGACCTATGTATGGACAGGCACAATAATAAGAAGAGACTGTTGCACTGGGGATTGTGCAAATGCTATAACATAGAAGTTGGTAAGAAGCATTGTAAAATATTAACCTTAAAACTTTATGGAGATTGACATATCACATGGGATCAGTCATTACCAATGGTTAAAAAAATGGATGAAAGAAAACCAGATGTAGTAGTCCATGAAAAAAAGGACAAACGTAGCATCAGTCATTGAAATTACTACATCCAGTGATTACATAGGCTTGTGTACAGAGAGAAATGGTCAGAAAGTACCAGGATTTGCAGGCAGAAATGAGAGCAATAGGGAAGAAAGATACAAAGACAGTTCCAGTAGTAGTAAGAGCAACATATCCAATAAAATAATTTAGAGTTGTACTCTGATATGCTACCAGTACATGTAACCCTGTATGAATTAAAAAAACAGACCATTCTGGACACATTGCAGTTGCTGAAAAGAGTACTCTTTGCTAACATCAAAGACTGAAACAATGCCAGTTTCATGAACTTTGATTGTACACTGACTTGGGAATAGGATTCATTCACATCATGGCATTAGAAACCCAAAAGACTTAGAGAGATAAAACCAACAGTTATGTAGTATGTCAACAAGTGGGGGATCCTGTTATCTCTTCTGTTCAAGCTGGCCCATGAGATAGGTTTGTCTGTCAAGGCACCTAGTATTTCATCCCAGAAGAATGTACTAGTGGGCCAGTTGAGCAGAACAGAAGTATACCCTCATAAATGGATGCTAAATGTGGACACTTCTGTAATTGTTCCGCAGTTGGGAGCACCAGAAATGGACTTTGTCAGTTGTCCTTTTACTGGGAAAGTAAGCCCTGCACCAGCATGCTGAGCCCAAGGACCTGGATAACAGATACCTTCTCAGATTTGTGAATCTGTTCTTTTATGCTTTTCCTTTTACCCCCTTCTGCTGAAGGTAATGTAGAAGACGCATGACAGACCAGCATTGCTTCTCTTAACACTTTTTTGATGAGGCAGCATTGGTTTGCAGCTCCTACTGGGCATGAAAAGGATGTAGCCTGTACCACTGCCTCACCTTATGGGACCTCTTGTACCAAAGCAAATGTTCACCTGAAGACTAAGGCTGACAGCCTGGATAATTTTAGCACTCATCCTATATAGGCATTTGTTTACTGAGGATGTTTACAAAAAAATGAGGGAGGTTAGTAAACCATGTATAAGACCATGGCCAAGCATGATAGCGAATAATTAGATCAATATGCCTCTTACTATGAAGTACCAGGAATAGTAATTATTCTGGCAAATTGCTTCAGTAACTGATACAGTTGGCCTGATTTCTTATGCTGTTACTTCCTAAATGTGTAATAGTCAGGATTGAGTCACCACACCATACATGTGTAATATGAACATCAGAATTTGTCATACTACAACTAAAGTGCAATATTCTAAGCAGTCACGATGTGAAGTCATAGTTTTGCAATACCTACTAGTATAATATTGTCTGTTTTCCTGTCCAGTTGTGGTAATTTATTATGTTAATATTTTAATTATTACTGTGTGTGCATAAGTCTTACTGTCATTCATACTGTGCATTCATTTGTCTTGCACGGGCACCAAAGCAACATAATTTTGTTCTACTTGCACTGCTGTGCATGTCTGATCGACAAAGTTTACTTTGACTTTGAAAAAGCCTGTAGGAGACAAAATACAGGAATAAGGCTTTGAGGCGGTCTGCATAAGGCATTTTACATGTACTCTGTACTCTCTCTGTGAGGAACATCTGTGGGCATTCCAGTTGTTGGATATATCTGGTTAGGTACATACCAGAGGGGGCACCATACTCTGTGATAAGTCTGATGAATGCTGAATACAGTGGAACAGTGATTAGCTAGGACTTAGATGACCATATCTTTGTTTATAAAGTTATGCAACATAGAATGATTTCCTCATTACTGTAGACACATGATGATCGAAGGGTAGATTACGGTCTGTGTCCCTATGTCCCCGACTACTGGGTCAACTCTAAGGAGTGTGTTGTCAATATGATAGTTACCAGTGAGCTGAAAAATGTTCTCCCTTTGGTGCCAGAAAAGAGGTACAGGACTGAAACCAGACAAGTTTTCATGGTCCTCAGATGCCCATCAGACCTTCACAGATCAGGCTTATTTTATGTTTCATTGAATATACTTGCATCCTGTCTTTGCCTGCTGGCCCAGGGATTCTCCCTTTAATGTGTTTTACCAGTGAAGCCATTCCTTAAAGGTATTCAGTATTTGAGGCCACCTAAGAAAGCACTGTCCTCTGCATAGAATCTAAATTGCTTAGTGAAGTCATCATTGCAATCATTCAGCATAGCAGCCACAGTACGTCTAAAATTCATAAGATGGAAAATGGCGGTTTTAGTTGGCATAGTGTTTTCCCGAAGGATTTCTGAATTGCAGGCCCTTAAGTGTATACAGCCCTTCCTGATAACAGGGTTACCTTAAACATTAATCTAACTTCAGCACATCCGCAGAGGTATCTGCAACATCATTCTCCAATGTTCGGGGGAGCCAGGCTCACAACGGCCGCTGTTACCATCTGTCTCCGATGTGGGCACTCCTACTCCTGGTCTAACGTCTCATACCAGGCCTTTGCCCACTCAGCCAGGACCAAAGACTCCTACCCTCAAAAAGAAGCAGAAGACAAAGCATTTATCTTCCCCAGCAGAAGATCAGACGGACTGGCAGGCATTCTCTCAGTCCTTTTTTCTGACATTTACTGCTTCACAGATGCCTGTCCTTCCAACCTTAAGTTTCAGGCCTGCCTCTGGTGGCTCTGTACCACTTTCACATACTCAAGAGGAAGACAATTTCTCCTCTTCTGATGAGTCCCGCTCCTACACCTCACAGTCTGCTTCCCCCCTGGAGTACTGCTGTATGGGTAAGGATTCCTTGGAGGGGGATTCTCCACCTGAGGACATAACCTTTGGGGGCACCATCTCCAAAATGAGGGAATATTTTAAATGGGACTCTACACAAATGACAGAGGTGCAGGAGAGACATTTTGAGCTTCACCCTCTGCTATCCCTCCTGTAATACCAGTATACTTTGATGCCTTTGCCTCTTGCTTCAAAGACTCCAGAATCTTAGTCATCAGCCACAAAAAGACCAGACAGGTTCTACAAGGTGCCTGATTTCAAATTTCTTATTAAACTACAAATGTCAGACCCTGCTGTGATTGTTGTCTCAGCAGACAAGCAATCTAGGCAGCTACCCTCTTCTTCCCTACTGCCATCAGATAGACAGTAAGGTGATAAGCAGATTAGGAAAGATCTACACTTCCTCAACCCTGGCCTTTATGGCCATCAATTACCAGACTTGTATGGTAAAGTACCCCTTAGACATAGTCTCCCAGGCCTGTAATCTGCTCTCCTCTATGCCTAATTCTTCAACAAAACCAGAGATTGCCTCAAAGCTATCCTTAGCAGCACAACTTGCCAGGCATCCCATCAAATGCAGCTATGATGCTGCACAAGCATCAGCTAGGTCAGCTGCATCTGCTTCTGTTCTACGTAGGTACTCCTGGCTTAGGCTACAACCTCTGCCAGACGATTTCAAAAACAAAGTCATGGATGCTTCTCTTGACAACAAATTTGTTTTTGGTAAGCAGTCTGCAGAACTTTTTAAAAATCTGCAAGGAAAAAGCAAGGAACTGCAGGATCTCAAGCATCTCTTTCTATCCCCAGTCCTTAAATTCCATAAGAACTACCCAGCTAAGCTTTGTTAGAAAGGCATCAGCTCCTCCTTCCTCCAAGCCAAGGAAAGGTACCAAGTGACCATCATCCTCTAGGACTAGCTCCTCTCTCACTCCCTCCAGACAGCCCTTTCCAGACAGACCTAACAATGCATGTCTGGCTGAACACCCTTCATCATCTCCCCCTTTCTGCCTGGCTCTCTCACTGTTTCCCCCTTGGAGACAGATCACCTCACACAACTGCGTTCTTTCAATTGTGGAAAAAGGGTATTTTATGACTTGACAGGAGAAAATAAACCCTCCAAAAGGCATTCCTCTCCCTCCAAGAAACCAAATCCACCTCATACCTCACGTCATTCAGGATTTACTCTTACAAGGAATAATAGAGAGGGTCCCCCCAGAACAAGAAGGTCAAGGTTTCTTTTCCAGGCTCTTCCTGGTTCCAAAAAAAGGATGGCCCATGGAGACCCTTCCTGGACATGTCTGTTCTAAATCCCTTCCTGTATGTACCTTCCTTCCTTCCGCATGCTATCCCTACCAACCCTTCTTCCACTTTTGACACCCAGTGCCTTCGTGGCCACTTTGGACCTGAAGGAGGCATATCTTCACATTCCTATCCACCCAGACTTTCGCAGATTCCTGAGTTTTGCTATGCCATCCTCGCATTATCAGTTTACTGCCTTGCCCTTTAGTTTATCTACAGCACCAAGGATATTTACAAAGTGCCTAGCCCCAGTAGTACCCTTCTGCAGAACAAAAGGCATGTATATCTTCACATACTTGGATGACCTCCTTATCCAGGCAGAGGAAGCAAGTACTCTACAGAGACACCCCCGATTACCATTTCCCTCCTAGGAAGTCTGGGTTTCACAGTCAATCTACTCAAGTCTTCCCTTGCACCCTCCCAAGACCAAATTTTCTTGGGTTGCAGAATAAAGACTGATGTGATGAAGGTCTTCTTCCACCAGAAAAAGTCACTTCTCTGACCAGCTTTTTTCAGAATGTACTCCTAATCAACTCAATCTCAGCCAGGGAATTTCTTCACCTACTAGGTCTGATGGCAGCTACTCTCCCCATGTTGCCTTTTGCACTATGAATGAATTCGAGGCACAGGCTCAGTGAGAGCCTTGCCTTTGGAAAAAACATATCCGTGTCAGGGAAATGACTGCGCTTCTCCTAATCCCAAAGGCATTCCTCCCTTTCCTACATTCAGGTCCCCTCCATGTCTTCACAGACAACATCACAGTGCTGTGGTACATCAACAAGCAGGGCGGGACCAGATCTTCCTTACTCCGCAGACTGACCATACAAGCATGGAAGTTGACCACTCAGTTGAACGTAACACTACAGGCAGTGTACATCCCATCACAGGGCAATGATCAGGCAGATGCTGTCAGCAGTTCATTGTCCCAAAATCACGAATGGATGTTACACAGATGTCTTTCTAGACATAGTCCACCAGTGGGGCACACCACAGCTAGATCCGTTTGCCTCCCCTCATAACAGACAGTTAAAGCTGTTCTGCTCAAGGTTCCACTCACCACAAGCCTGGAAAGAGGATGCCTTCTCAATTTTCTGGAAGAGGAGGTTCCTGTTTGCTTTCCCCCTCCCTCTCATATAGAAGGTCCCACTGAAAATTCAACGGGACAAGACAGAAATCTTGCTGGTGACCCCAGCACTGGTTCCCCCTTTATCATTAGCCAAGGGCAATCACCACAAGTTGCCTCACAAGGTGGACCTAATCACACAGCAGAAGGGATCTCTCATCCACCCACACCTGCAAGACCCTCAGCCTTGCCCTGTGAGTGATGAACTTCTGATCCCTTTCAGGCACCTTTACTCAGAGGATGTGCTGTCTGCCCTGCAGGAGGTCAGGAAACCTACTACTAGGAGATCCTATTTATCAAAATGGAAAAGGTTCTCTACCTGGTGTCTTCAAAGACAACTAGACCCCTTTCATGCGGAAATACCTCTAGTTTTGGCCTATGTCTGAGCTCCTAAAGTCTGAACTTTCATATACTTAAAGTCCATTTTTCAGCTGTCTCAGCCTGTTTACCTCTCGACCACCCCTATTATCCAGATTAGAGGTGAAGCTCTTTCTCAGAGGTCCTGCATATTTGACCACTGAGGGAAACCTATTCCTCCTTTTGACCTGAATTTCATTCGGGAGAAACTTGCTACTAACCAGCAGCTTCTGCCACATTAAAGATGTGTAATTGGAGAACTGTTTTGCTTGTAGCCCTAACTTCAGCCAGAAGAATCTCAGAGCTACAAGCACTCATGGCTTCTCCGCTTTACCTCATTTTTCATAAGGATAGGGTCTTTCTTCGCACTAACCCTTCCTTCATGCCCAGAGTGGTCAATGAACTATCACTAAACCATCTGTCCATTTACCTACCTTCTTTCCTTCACCATAGAATGATGGTGAGGAGTGCTCCATTCCCTAAATGTTCCCAGGCAACTGAGGTTCTATCTGAGTAAGACTAAGGACATTAGAAAGTCCAACCAGCTCTTTGTATCTTTTCACCCCAGGGCCCTGGGGAAGGCAGTATCCAAACAGACCATATCCTCCTGGATCTCCAAAACTATATTATTCTGCTGCTCCTTCCATGGTAAAGAGTTACCCCACACTGTGGGAGCCCACTCTGCCAGGGCTGTGGCCTGCTCAGGGGGCTTCCTGAAAGGTCTTGATTCAGCTACCATCCTAGATGCAGCTACATGGTCCTCTGTCCACACTTTCACTAGACACTATAAATTGGATAACATCTCCAAAGCCAGGGAAGGATTTGCTAAAGCCATCTTCCATGGATTCTTGGAGACCGTTACTTCTTCCTTCACCCATATATCTGGCTGAGCTTTGGTACTTTCCTACATGTGAGAATACTGCAACATGAGAATAGAAGGACATAGATTTGTTGTGTAAAAATCTTACCATAGATGTCCTCTTCCATGTTGCAGTATTCCTTTCCCTCCTGCCTACCCCCATAAGACCTTTTCCCTTTCTGGATGGCATCTTTTCAGCTGCCCTTAGACTATTGTCTGGACATTCAGTTCGGAGGTCTGTGCATGCGGACATCACATTTATGGCCCACAGTTTATGGTCCCAGCATGTGACATCCCACGCACCTTACAGCAGCCTGGTTAAGCTTTTGTATATGAGCTGGACATTCGGGTTGCCTGAGGCAGAGGATACCACATATGAGAATACTGCAACGTGGAAGAGAAGGACATCTATGGTTATGGTAAGGTTTTACACAACTAATCTTTCTACTTAGAAAAGCCCAAAGAGGTTAGAAAAATATGGGTCAGTTCCTAGCCTTTACAAAGTAAATGGAGGACTGTATCTGAACAGATTGTGTCCAAATGGCTGCTAGTCTACATTTTAATTTACTTCTTTCACTAAAAAACTGCACAACAGCCTTCGACGTTTTTTTTTTGTTGGGGGTGGGGGGTTCCTCACCCAAGCAATTTTAGGAACATTTATGTGGTCATCTGTCCACAACTTTTCAAAGCCCTGCAGCTTGAACATCATCTCCTGTATTGAGGCAGGTTTTCTGTAATCATCATTTGAGGACTTGTGTAACCACTGGAGAAATGCACCTTTGGCTCCCAACAATGTAAAAATTTGTTGTTTCTTATATGGATAAGACAAACTATCCCATCAGCAGTGCCTTCAAAGGTTCTAAAACATTTCACAAAACAGCACATTAGTTGATGGATACTGCAGCAGTTACTTAATCTGCACTAAGATCATATTATAAACTGCGGTATTAAAATATCCCTTAAGAGACAACAAAGACAACACTGCAGTGATGTGGTACATAAACAGAGGGGTTACCAGATCAATACCCTGTTTGCAGACTTGATAAGAACTCTGCTCAGTTTGACTCTTCAGGCTTCATACCTTCCATCAGAGCAAAACTTGATTGCAAACAAGCTCATTGGGACCAGGGCAGACCTCCACATATAGAAACTTTTTCCTGTAGTCCTCCCAGAATTGAACCATATGTGGGCAACATTTTTGCCTCCTATCAGAATGGACAAATAAAGTTCTACTCCAGGACTCCTTGCAAATGGGCCTGAAAGACAGATTGCCTTTTAATTCCCATGGATGGGATGTTCCTGTATGCTTTTTCCACCCTTCCCATTGATAAAGATCCAGAATGACTTTTTAAAAAAAATATTATGTTGACTCTGTTTTGACACTGGTAGTAATGGTTCTTTCTTTTCAGTCTAGCCAAGGGCAATTACTACAGGCTTCCCCACAGACCTGGATTTGCTCACACAAGACAGGAGTTGCTTAATGCACTTAAACCCAAAAACTCTTTGCTACTGCCGAGATGACAGAATTTTGATAACTTTTTAGGCACCTTTTTTCCTGAGGGTGTGCAGTTGGAAGTCTAGGAGGTGAAAAAAGTACTAGCTCATGTATATGCAAGTAGAAAATATTTTTAGTTTGTGGCAGTCCAAGAACCAGGACCCTCTTCAGGCCCAGCTGCCACTAAGTCTTGATTAGTTTTGAGTTACTGTCCTCTGGCTTTTCGTATTCCTTTATCAATGTTCATTGACCACCATTTCTTCTTGTCTGCCCTTAGATTCCACCCTCCAACCACTGTCAAGTTAAATGGTGTTTAAAAATTTTGCATACGTCTCCATCCAGGAAACAGGTGGCTCCTCGTTGGGATGTTTTAAGCTTATCTTTTTACATGTAAACCAACTCATCAGGATGAATTTAAGTTCTTAACATGGAAGATTATTACTCTCTGCTGTGACTTCTACAAGACTGAATATCCCAGTTACAAACAATTACGATGAGTTAACACTACCTCATTTTTCACAAGGATGTGTTCTCTTTAAGAACTAACCCCTTTACACCTAAAGTAGCCTGGCTTTACCTTAAACCAGACTGTTAATCTCATGTCTTCCCTGAATCCAAGAATAAGGGAGTAAAGACCATTAACATTCTGTATGTCAACAGGCAGCTTAAATACTACCGTAACAAAACTCGAGCCTTCAGAAAAGGTGATCAGTTTGTCTCCTCTGAATGTCCAAGGAAAGGACAACCGGTGTTAAAGCAGATTTCCAAATGGTTCTCTCATGCTATTCCCTTTTAACTTGCCATAATAAGCCACTTCAGGCAAGGTTAAAGCACATTCCACAAGGGCTTGTTCTTCTTTGATGACTTTCTAGAAAGGGGTAGACTTTAGTACAGTTCTAGAGGCAGCAACTTAGTCCTTTGTGCACACATTTTACAAAGCACTACAAACTGGATTCCTTTTCCAGGTCAGGATGGGCTCTTCTAGGAATGTTCTCCAGGGTCATCTGGAGTCATCTGGATTTGTAGTTTATTTTCCTCTACCCATTTTTGTAAGCTGTGGTAATCCTACCAAAGTAGCTTCGGCTACTGCAACTGTGACCCAAATGTTGAACATCGTACAGCTGTGTAAGCAAACTTACCATAGCAATAGATGTTCTAATTGATCACTGTTGCAGTAGCTGCCCCTCTTTCCAGCCCCCTTATTTTGCCTGGTTTTCCTTTCTTGCCAGAGTGTGGATGTATGTAAATTTTGTAGTTCCAACAAGAAAGACAGGCAGTTGATTGGAGAAGTGGTGTATGGTGCTCAAAACAACAAAGAACAAAAAATATAGCAACAATCACCGATACTTCATTGAAATTGCTCCTTCAGTAGATCAGTGCTTTCATTCATGCACTTACAGTGAACTTCCTCAGATAAAAAGACATACCCAGAAGTGGATTTAAATGCTGAAAACTTCCTGTTCATGTGACCAAAACTTGGCAGTGTCATTTAAGTTTATTATGACATTTCCTCTGGATGGGTGCTAGGAAAATGTAGTCATTTAAGCCTGTTATGTCACCATTCAGCAGTAATTGCCAGGGTGGTTCCCTACTAAGAAGTTCTGTTTCACCACCCCGCTCCTCAAATTATTTGTTTTTCTGTAAAAAAAAAAAAAAAAAAAAAAAGAAAAGTAAAACTTTTAAATTTTCACAAACTATGGAAAGGGCATTTCTCATAACCTTAGTTTTTATGCTATAGCAATGTTACTGTGTCCTGTTAGATAATTTCCAATGGGTTTTGCCCACATCAGAACTAGGGCAGGAGTTGCATGTTGCTAAATAAACAACATTGCAATAATTGCAATTCAATTCATCAGGACACTGCAGTACTCTAGGAAAATTTTCAACCACAACATTAGGTTCTTCGTGAATATACTGACAGGACTGACAAGAACCACACTTAACCATTGGCCCTGTTAGTCTTTCACTAAAGGTTTGTGTTCCACTTGTGAGCCAGTATTGTTTCTGGACTTAAAGATGAAATTAAAATGCATTTCCTTCTTGGCTTACTGTGGCCAGAATTCCAAAAGTGAAGCCTGTTTCCTGCCTATGATGTGCCGCAAATGATGAGATTCCTGGGAATAATGTAATGCCAGTCCTTTGGAGATAGAAGCCCTCGCCCTTCACTAGTATCTAACAGTTTCCAGATGGCGGTCTTTACTCCATTCTACCAGAGCTGTAGCTACTTCTGAGTCTCTTTGGAAAGGGATGGGTACTAGATAACTTTTAGAAGCAACTGCTGTGTCCTTGAGGTTGTCGTAATGGTTAAGATGTTTACTTTACAGACACAAGGTGGAAAGTTTGAGTCTCACATGGGATAATTAGCTTTGCTTAAAACAGCCCAAAAAGGCAGTTAGCCTATTACTCTAGTCTAGTCCTCTGTTCACTTCTTCACCAAGCAGTACATGCTTGACTTAGTCCCCAGAGTTCACTTCAGTAGAGCTGTTCAGGGAATCCTAGACTCTGGCCCTTCTCCATCCAACTTTTTTTTTCTGAGCTTTGACAATCATTCCATGTTGTAATGGATACTGCAGCCGTGATCTAATGAACATAGTAAGATAGTATGTAAACTTACACAACAGTAACTGTTGGAATAGGTCATTATTGCAGTGCTAGCTTTCCCTACCTTCCCTGCCCAAGGTGGGGTAAGCCTTACTTTTGTTCTTATGACATGATTTTATAGAGCTTTAGGTTTCAGCCACACTGTTTGAGGCAACAAAGCTGAGATTTGGCATGTCCATATGTCCCCTTTATACTAGCATGTATTTCAAGCAGGGGAGAAGCCTGAAACTTTGAAGGCAAGCCAGATGTGTGCAGTATCTTTGGCTGAATACATCCCATATTGTAATGGCTACTGCAACAATGATCTATTTGAACATCTAATGTTACAGTACATAACTTACACAATCGTACTAAGCAGTTAAATTCTTTCTCAAATTCTTTTAAACTAAGGAGGCAAAAACCTTGTTCTTAGCTGTATTTATAGTTATTCTCGCTATTTTGCCACATATCAGCTGTACTGACAAATACCTCAGTTTTCATATTTCTTCATTTTTTCTCATTTTGTCATGGAAGGAATTTGCAAAGCATGATACACGGAACAGGAAGCTAAACCCATGTATATTTTTCAGATGCATTAAAAAGGAGAGTAAATCTAGATGTCCAGCCTTTTGAGAAAGTTACTGATTTTTAAGCAGTTTCTCAACACAGATTTGATGTTTTTAAAAGTTCCAAAAAATTCTACTCATTGGCTTTGGTGATGTCTTAAGTTCCTTGACAAGGATGTTTGCTTGTACTTCTGTTGTTATCCCCAGTAAAGTCAAATTGATCTAGTGATTTCAAAGCTGTGGCCTAAAGTCTAACCACCTCCTGAGGTTAAGCAGACCCAGGGGTTTTGGCAGAGGTGGACCCAAAAGGTGTCCTAACTTCACTTTTGTTGGAGTTTCACAAGTGAATGAACCTCAATTGCCTCCCCTGTGATCAGGATGAACCTAATGGGTATTTGCTGAAGTTAGCTAGATGTAGTGAGCCCAGCTTTTCAGCTTGGTATGTACAAGTTTTGTCTTTTATAATTGTACGTATTTTGGTCCATAACACCAACAAGTGTGTATGGCTAAGCCTGTTATGGCCCCCATAATATTTTGATGATCATCATTCCCACTGCTTCAGTGGCATATGGGTTCTGTGCCAGCAGCAACCAACAATGGCAGCTTTCTAGAGCTCAGAATCCCCTCCCGTGACTCTTTAACTGGATGTTGACTATGCCCCTCCCATCTGGGGAAGCCTGACCACTGTCGCAGAAAGTCAGTTGTTCTACCTTGTTCTACCTGTGTCAGCTGTAGGATTCCACACAGGTGAATCACTTCAGCAGCCTGTATTGGGAGATTACATTATCTAAACTCCGATAAGATCCCTTTGGGAACTTTCCTTCCTCTTTACTATATATTTTTGATTTCTTTCTGTTTTATTAAAGTGTGTGTGTACATTAACTTTTTATTTTAATATTCTTTCTGATTATTACTGCTGTTAATTCCTCTGGGAATTCTAACTTATTGCACTGTTTGTATGCTTTTATGCAGTTATGGGTCTTTTTCAGTACATAAAATCCTTTAAAAAACTCATTTTTTGGTGGTGTCACTTAAACACTAGGGGCTGCCTCATGCATGTAGAGCAGGGTGCCAAGAGGTATGATTGTTTATCTTTTTAATGTTGAAGTTCTGACGGGAAAATATTGCATTTTTTCACTTTTTTCCTTATTTTTATGATATTTACTTCTGATTTAACACTGCTAATGCCAATTTTATCATTAAATCATGATTTTACCTCAGATTTACTTTATTTGCATTTTCTGTGGAGATTTTTTTTTTCATTTCTGACAAGTTTGTCTAAGTAAAAGCATATTAATGCTGTTTTAGGTTTGTATTTGATTCGTGGGCATATATGTGGTATTTTGTCACTATGTGGACAACTGAATTTTACTTGGTATTGTGACCGTGTGTGGTGCTGTTTACTTCACTGTCTCAATTGTAGTGCAAGGGATAGCACAATTTAAACTGTTTCTGCTTGATTTTTTTGTAGTTTAGATCTATTTGCTGTATTAGGACATAGTTTATATTTTCTATTATTCTGCCCTTGGCTTTCTGGCCTTAGTTGGCACTTTAGTGTCACTGTATTATTCTCATTGGTGTTTTTCCCTTTGACTTGATGGATCCTGGTACTGCAGGCAGCCCCCTCCCCCACAAATCAAATCTAGTTGCACCTAAAAAGGAAAAAAATTATCAAAAGCATGCCTAAGCCTATGGGTTGTCAATCTCGTGTCTTAAGCCAGTCCCTGGGCCACTTTTTTCCCTGTCACCCTCTCGTGTGAGCCCACAGTCCACTGTGGTATGGGGATCATATACATTCTCTGTGGCTCTTCCAGTACCTGGTTCAGATACAGGAGAACCAAACCCTTTATGGGCAGTAGAGATTCGAGGTAAGGATCACTTGCCAGATGTAATACTCTGTCCCAAGATATTTTGTCCCCCAGTGTATTTCATAATAAAAAGAAATAGCAACTTTCACCACATGACAATCAGGTTATTACCATGTATATGGCTGATGATGTTTCCGTAGCTAAGATTGTTTTACAGTCAGTAAATCTTGGAGAATGTGCTCCTATCCAGAATGATTATGGAGGGAGCTAGCATCTCCAAGGGATTAGTCTAGTGCTGCAAATTTTGACAGGGACTGTGATAAAGACAGTAGGGAACAATCTGAGTCCATTCAGTCTGATTCTTTGCAAGGTGAGAATGTTCAAAAACCCATATGAGTATTCTCATGTTCACAGATGCTGGCTAGATTTAGAGATTTATTTGACTGGAAGAAGTCTGGAGTTATGCCAGAGACTGGCAGAGTTAATGATCTTATTGAGGATGAGAGTCTTACCCGTTCTGTTACTAGTCTTAAAAGATGTCTGTAAAACTGTATGTATAATCCTTTGCCTACTAAACCAGTTCCTAAGAAAGGGATGAGAAAATACAAGGTGTGCTCTGATCTTGCAGCTGTCTGACCCAGCTGTAGTTTCTCTAGCTGATGACTCGAAGAAGAGAACCTTGGCTTCTTCTAACTCTACACCGCCTGATAAAATTGGCAGGTGCTTAGAATCTCATGGAAGAAAAGCTTACTTAGTCTAGTACTTTAGTGTTTTAAATTATTGGGGCTTCTTATGGAATTTTTTTTTTTTTTTTTGCAGCATGCTTAAAGTTTAGATGACTTTGCTGTATCTTTGCCTGCTCAACAGAAGTCTTAAGGGTGAGATTTTCTAATGTGACTCAGACTTAGAAACATGCTCTGAGGAGTGTTTTGGAAGGTGCAACACTATTTCTAGAAATGCAGCTACTTCTGCTGTATTGAGAAGGTTTGCTTGGTTGTATAACCAGAATTTTTCTGAGAATTAAAAAAAAAAAAAGATTTTGAATGCTCATTTATGTTCTGATTATGTGTTTGGTCCTGCTGCTACCCAGATTCCCAAACAGTGGGATGATAGAGGTAAATTGTTGCATGGGGCATCTAGAATGTTTCATATTCCCAGGTTCTTCGTTAACAAGGTGATCATTTTCGAAGGGCCGAACAATCAAAAATCCTAGCCTAATGAGTCAAGTTACCAAGAGTAAATGGCAGAGAGATGATGCTTCCATAGCAAATAAAAGGGTTTCCTTTCCCCAAAAACATCATTCCCCTGCTAAAGAGCGACTATGCCAGTACTCAGGCCATCCTGTCCCTGCACCTCTTTCCTCTTTCTCCAGGCTTTTGCTCAACCCAGCAGCCTAGCCACATAGTCTCAGATAAGTGGATACTGAGAATGTTTTAGTGTGATACTTATAGCAGTGGATAGTAAATCCTCCACCCTTAAGGAAAATCCCCTGCACCTGCCAGACAAGGCATATTTGTTCTGTCTGGTACTATACACGAGTTGCAAGTAGTGGTTATAGAACCACTTCCTGCACCACAAAAAGGGAAAGGATTTTACTACAGAATCTTTTCGGTCCCCAAAAAGGAGCTATAGTGGAGTCCAGTATTAGATTTTTATACCTAAATACCTTTTGGAAAGTACCCATATTGAAAATGCTTACCTTGCAAATGGTCTACCCCTTCTTGGACCACTGTTCCATGGTGACTGCACATCATGAGGATGCTAATAGTCACATTCCAGTTGCTTTCAACTTCAAGTTGAACCCACAAAAGTCCTATGTCACACTGTCACAAATAATGGTCTTCCGTGGTTATATGATAGACACAGAAAAAAGTCTAGGTTTTCCACCAGAAGACAAAAGTCCTTGCTTTTCAGAACATTTGAAGAGATTTCTTTCTTCTAGAAGCTGCCTGTGCAAGAGTTTCTCAAAATTCTAGGCTTCATGGTGTCAGTGATCCTCCTGACACCACTGGCCAGATTCCACACGAGAAAGATTCAGTGTACTTGTATACAATTGTTGGACCCAGCACCTGCATTCCTTAGAGTTCCAGACACCTGTTCTGGAGTTTTTGAAATGAGAGTTTTATAGTAGTGGAGGGATCAGATTTCTTTCAGTCCAGACTTACTTTTCTCCCTCCAGACCCCAGTTCAGTCAGTTTGGGCAGACTTATCTGATTTTGCACAAGGAGCAGTGTGTAGGGAGTTAAAGTGCAAAGTGAATGGGGTCCTTTGGTCACTATTAAACACATGAATGCAAATAAATGTTATCTTTAATTCAGATCTTCAATTCAGATCTTAAACATTCTTCTTCACTTATATTTTCCGGGTACCCTTTTATTAGTCATGGACAACACCATAGTCATTTGGTACCTGAACAAACAAGGAAGTACAAGGTCATACCCTCTTTGCTGGTTGGCAGTGATGGCATGAGAGCTAGCCTTATAGCATTCTGTGATGCTTCAATCCCTGTAATCCTGCCAGAGGAAAATGTAGTGGCAGGCAGACTAAGCTGATCCCAGATATAGCCATGAATGGAAACTCAGGACTGAGGTCTTGCCGCAGTTGGTCCAGATGTTGGGAACCCTTCAAATAGTCCTGCTTGTCACCTTTCTTAACAGATAGTTTTAAAAATTCTGTTTGAGACATCCTTGCAGCCATGCTTTGAAAGCAACCATTCTCATTCCCTTGGATGGGAATGTTCCTTTATGCATTTCTTCACAGATGCCCAAAGTACTTCTGAAGATCCAGAAAGTATTGCCAAAGGTCATTGTGGTGACTACCTCTTGACCCAGGCACAGTTGGTTCTCCTTTTTAATGGAATTGGCCAAGGGCAATTACTGCAAGCTTCCTCACAATCTGGACCTGCTGACAAAGTCAGCAGCAACTGGTGCACTCCAGTGTAGAATGATTGTTACTGACAGCCTGAATAATTCTGTCTTGATACATTCTGGGCACTTGTTTCATGTATTGAAGGAAACAAGAAGACATGTGACTAGAAAATATTAGTGTACAAGTGGAAGAGGTTTTCTAGGTGGTGCCTGATAGAGGACAAACTATGTCTACCCCTCTGGTTTTGAAATATTTGTGTAAGCTTCTCAACAATGGCTGATCATAGGCATCTTGCAGCCATTTCTACTTGTCTGCCCATGAATATCCCTCCTGTGGTTAAACAGTTTGTGGAAGGAGTGTTGCACTTGAGACCCTCCCCCTCAAAAGCAAATCCCTCTTCCTTGGGATTTCAACTTGGTTCTTGAAAAATTCACCTTACCTTCTTTTGAACCTGTTTTTCAGGCTGATTTGAGGTTCATCACTTGGAAAACTGTTTTGCTTATTCTGACGTCTGCAAGGCAAGTCTCTGAGTTGCAAGCTGTCATACTGGGGACAGCCTTATCTTAATTTTTCGTAAGGATGGTGTTGCTCTGTGCTAATCCAGCTTTCAGAAGTAGTTTCTGAATTTACTTGGAATCAAACCATCAATCTCCCATTTTGCTTTCTGGAGCCTAAAATCATGGGAGAGAAGCTTCTGCATACGTTGGATGTGTACAGCTGAATGGTTTATTTCCTATTCTGAGGCTGCGAAGGGTCATCTTGTCTGTAAACCAATGATTGCTAGTTAGTTGTCCTGTGCTGCTGTTTTTTTTTTTCCCCCACCATGGTAAATCTATTCCAGGCAAGGTGAAGGCATGGTGCATCTGGGCCTTATCCTCTCCTGTGGCATATTAGAAAGGCATGGTTTCTGTAAGCATTCTAGAGGCAGCAATCTGGTCTGCTGTTTATACCTTTACAAAGCACTATAAACTGGATTCTTAAGTTCTAGAGCAGGCTTTGTGTGATCAATTTTCCGGGGGTTTCTGGGTACTTGTCCTTCCTCCTCCCAGGTAGAGCAGGCTTTGGGATTCTACTCGCATGTCACTGAAGCAGTGCAAACTATATAGTACAGTTGTACAAGCCCTGTGTACTTGGAATCATAATTTCACTTGCCTCAGTGGCAGCACCCACCCACCATTCCCCTTATTTTGTATATAGTTCAATTGTATACCAACCATGTTATGTTTTTGGTTTATGTTGGTGTGTGTTGGCTGTGATTTGGTTGTTTGATTTTAGAAAATTCTTGATTCAGGTCTTTCTAAGTTCTTCCTACTTAGCACTAAAAGCCTGGACAGCTAACTTTGATGGGAGTTAGGCTTCCCCTGATGGGAGGGGCTTAGGCAATCCCCAATGAAAGGGAGTCACAGGAGGGGATTCTGAGATCTGGAAGGCTGCCAGTGTGGGTGTGTGCAGGCACAGGTACCCATATGCCATTGAGCTGTGTGAAATTTTAACATTTGCTGTTACAGGTAATAAAACTTGCTCAATTCTGCCTTTCTAGTATTGTTGCTGTAGCACTAGCTGTGGGGGAGATGTGCTGGAAAATTGTTGAAATTACCTCTTTTTAATTTAGTGCATTCACCAGTCTCCGGGAAAGAAACCAGTCATTAGAGCACATTTTTGCTCCTCGTTTGGTCCTGTGGTGATCTGAGCCTTAATCTGGGATATGAATATAACTGGCGGATGTTCATCTGCTGCACAGCAGGTTGACCTTCACTGATGTTTATCTAAACCTTTACCCACTAAAACATGATTTAGTTAAGCTTTCAGAGTATCATTTTTGCCATTAAAATAGAGATTGCTTATAGTAGAATTGTGCTGTCATTGTTGAAGACCATATTTGTGTGAGGTATTTGCATCAGTTTATTTAGTACCAAAAACGTAATCAGCCTTTCTCTTCCCTTCCTTTCCAGCATTGCCATGGCAACGAAAGAAAATATAATGTCACAGCGAGGGCTGTTGAAGACAATACAGAGTAAAATGAACACCTTAGCAAGTATCCTTTCCAAAAGACGACAGCTGATATTTCCTGAGGCAGCTTCCTGTTTAAGTTTTGTGGATTAAATGGTCTTAACTGAAGTAGTTCTGAGTTAAATTTAGTTTATATCTCACCTTTACTGAAATTAATTTATTGAATACCTTAGCAGCTTAACTAATCAGTTGCTTAGATGATCATGTCATCATTGAGGTGATTTGGTATTGGAACCACACTTGTTTGCTATATCTTGTGGGAAACTGAAATCTGTGATGGTGTTGATGGCAGTGAGACCCTGAGTGCACCAGCTTTGCTTTATTTTAGAGATTTGTAGTAACAGGAAAATGTGTGTCATTATCTTGAATGCTGGTAACTTTGGGTGTGGTGGTGGGGACTTAGCCTAGTTAGGACTGGATTTAGGAGAAATTGATGGTTGAACTTTAACTGAAGTGGCTGGGTAATAGGAGTCTGAGAGTTTGTGTATTCAGCTAGATTCATCTAGAAGCCAGCAGATTATTGGTGATATATTTTTTGTTGGTACTATGATAAATGTAACGAGATTAACATATTTATAGAGCATAAAAAAAATCTAAGCTTGGTATAGTCTGGTCTTCTAAAGTTAAAGTTCTAAAGTTAAATGAGATCATTTACATACTAAGATAGTGGTAAAAGACTTGTTGCTGGGTAATGTGCCCATTACCTAACCTTGTCCCATGTTTCCTTAGTTCATTTCTAAACGGATTTAAAACCATCTAATGACTTACATAGATTATTTGTCAAGTATACATAAGAGCCCTTTTGCCTTCCTTGTGAATTAGCATTTGCTCGTGTATGCCTTAACTATTCACCCTCCCATCTGCTGCCCATCTCTCCTTCCTTTCCAACTCGACCACACCCAGGTACTCTCAGAAAATTCACTGCATCCATATCACCCTTCTGATGTATATTTTGCCATCTTACTAAGTCTTTGATAATGCCATTTTTTTTTTTTTTTTTTATCGTTTATTGCTTTAACTGTGGTATTTGCTTTCTTACCAGTCTTACTACTTCCTGTTTGCATGGCCACTAGTACTCTAGATACAGCCCCTTCACTGTTCTTTACAGTGGAAGGATGACCTTTGCATCTTTGGAATCATTCCTTATGCTACACAGTCAAGCATCATATTGTTCATTGTTCCTGTGCCTTCAGATTGCATGGCATGATTTAGCTTAAGGCTGTCATCCACAAATCCTTCATAATTTGCCTTTCTTAGGGTATTTTCACCAAAAGTGTTCTTTGCCATCTTCAGGGGAAAATAAATAGTGAACTACAAAATCTGATATTCATTGTGATGATTACTACTGCAGTAGCCTTAGTTGTATGAGTTATGTTCTGCGTAGAATATAACGGCTATCAGCTTCCAAGGCTTTTATGCATCTTTCACATGCCCAAATCATCAGTCAGCTTGAGCTGAGCTGACTAAAAAGGTTTTAGTGCAAATCCCATCAGAGCATTTTTCTGCCAAAGAAGTATGCTTCACTGAGTTTTGATGATTGACAAGTCTGCTTGTGGTGCTACTTTGCTGGTCTGATAAGCTCCCTTTAAGGGAAAAAAAGCTTCAGTAGACTCCCTCTCATCCGACCATCAAATTTCTGCCGTAGCCCTAAGTAAAAGACAGAGAAAAACAACACTTAACCTCCTCTAGGCCAAATAATGACAGACATCTGAGTCTGACTTCATATTCATTAGAAAAAATGCATACTAGCACAACTCATGTTGTTTTTACTGATTTATAACCTATAAATGCTATTCTGTATGCTTTTTCTAATTAACCAGCTATTTGTTTATCCAGCCTAAGGTCCAGTCTCAGTGAGACCAGATAAAGGAGTCTGCTGTTCCATTAAAAAAAAATGTTTATGCTTTCCTGTGTAGGAAAGTTATTTTAAAGCAAGGAGTTTGTTTTAATGCACTGTGTCACAAGACTGTATTGTACTTTTAAATAAGACCATCTTTTTTCCTTTCAGTTTAAAATTATTAGAAACCCTATTTTTCTGTGGAGAAATTGTGTTTATTTTACTTTTTGGGTCTAGTAAAGTGTTTTAAAGTGCCTTTTACTGTGTTTTTATGTGAAAAAGTGACTTTTAAAGACTTGGGTTTTACCGGCCTTTGCTGCTTGCTTTTCCCAGGAAGAAGGCACCATTTTTTGCTCGACTGTAGAACAATCTGTCAGTCCCAGGTTTGGTCCTCCTTAAATCCACAAAAAAATAAATAAATTTAAGCAAGCAACCTTTGCCACCACAGCAGACTAGCAATTTGCCCCAGCCACAGGTGGATGACACTGCTGTGGCCATTCGTTGTACTTCAGATTGCTCATCTTGTACCCCCAGATCCCTCTAGTGTAGCACCTGCAGCCTCTATGGCCAGGGGATTAGCCATGTCCTCAGCAGGTGTTGGGATTCCCTTGGTGAGTAAGGGAGAGCCTGGCTGGTTGGTCCTGGAGGAGGGAACGGGGGAAGAGTTCCTTGTTTTGGCAGAATGTTGTGCCAATCCTTGGGAAAGCTGCTGCTGCCATTACTAACACTTTGACCCCATGTTTCCTGTCAAAAAGAAACCGAAAGCTAAACACGTGTCATCTACTCATATTTCTTTAGACTAGAATAGCTTACTGGGTCTAGCTTAAGTGTTAATTCAGGCTATTGATCCTTTTTATAAAGTAGTTTTTGACAAGAGGGATACTGGGTTACTTTTCCTGAAGAGATTCAAGATTCATAATCTGGACAGGAAGATGAAGGTACAGATATAGGTTTTTCTCCTCATATTTCTGATTCAGACTGAGGAGAGCTCAGTTTCTAAATCTCCCTGGGGTTTCTGTTTTCTCTGAGACTGTTTCAGAATGTGCTAATGTTTTCATTGGGATTGCATTGAGGTTTCATAGTCCCTCAGGAAAATAACATGGACTGTTACAGAAGGAATTTCCAGAGCCTTAACCCATTCATCCTTTTCTGTTAGGTTTCTAGGATGTATGTGTTACTACCTGCAATTTTCCTGATAGTTACCCTTAAAAATAAATTGTATAAAGTTCTGCAGTCTTAAGTTTTTATACACTCTTCCCAAACCTGACCCAGTAGCCTTGGCTGTACTTAATTCTTCTTCTTTCAGCCTTTTCCCGGTTAGGGGTCGCCACAGCGGATCACTGTCCGCTCATGATTGGCAGTGGAGTTTTACGGTGTCGAGTTGCCAGCCCGGCGCCCAACCTTCCACAGAAGGCAGTCCTACTCTTTCTGATAAGGACTTGAAGATTAATGATAAGTGAGGGAAAAATGTGTGCATCTGCAACTTTGATTTTCAGAATTTTGAATAGTCAGGCTTGTATGTTAGTTTGTTTTGACCTAATTGTAAAAGTATGAGGAATGTTTTGTCTGCAGTTTCTTTTGAGGAAAAATCTGCTTTAAATAATTTAGTTAGTTCTGTGGTACAAGTCACTAGTGATTAGTCACTAGTGATTTGTTTTCAGTGTGTATATATGACTCTGCTGATACTTCTTCCAGGTCTATGGCCACTGGTACTGTTTTGAGGAGGATTGCCTGGCTTTGTTCTCAAAACCTCCCATATGATAAAAAGGACATTTTAAATTCTTTGATAGAAATTTAGTATCTAGCTTCTCTGCAGCAGAGGTGAACAAAATGTCTGATGAAAGGGTCAGTTTGATGCAAGGTATTTCTACGAATTTTTAGACAACCCTTTTCAAATTTTTGTAGGGATTCTCTAACCCCTCATCCAATTTTGGCGAACCCCCTCCACAATAAATGGTCTTAACCAAATGCAGATATGTAAGAAGTAGCAGCAAGGGGGTTCCAAAAAGAACTCTCAAACCTCCCTTAACCAAGGACATCCCAACAATTCAGAATTACTTCTTAAGGGACAGGGTGTCCCCCCTCCCCCCAGCCCCATTTTCCTTCGAGAAAGTCTGAACCTCCACTTTTCTCTTCAGCAGCAGATAGTTTTAGACAAATGGGTTCTGAAGATTGTTTGTCAAGGTTACATATGGCAGTGGGAGAAAATTCCTCCTTTCCATGGGGTAATCCCTCATCTAGCACACAGTACTCTCTCATCTCCACCTGTCTTTCGTCACATGCTGTGCAAGGGAATGATAAAAAGCAGTCCCTCCTTCCCCAGTGGGGAAAGGTTTTTATTTAGGGATATGTTTAGTTCCAAGGAAAGAAAATGGTTGAGGGCCAGCTCCAGATTTCTCTCTCCTACACTGGTTTCTGATGGTGCCTATATTCAAAACTTGTCACTTCACAACCGGTTACCTCTTCTTCCTCGGTCAATTTTCCTGGTAACACTAGATTTCAAAGATGCTTATCATTGCATCCCTATTCATCCAGACTTTTGGTGTTTCATAAGGTTTTGTGATTCTTGATCACAATATCAGTTGTATACTTACTCCTTGGACTATGACAAAATGTCTAGCTGCAGTTATACTTCATTGTAGTTTGCAGGTATCAACATTTTCTATATTCAGATGACTTGCTTATGTTTGCAGAGTCTTCAGGAATCTCTCCTTTGGATAAGAGCTCTTTCACAAACTGGGATTTCAAGAGAACATTCAGAAATGTTTTCTTTTTATTCTTCATACAAGATTGTGCTCCTGAGGTGTCAGCTAGGCACCTCGGTTGAAAGAGCTTTCCACAGAAAAAAAAAAAATAGATCTACATCTAAGGTTTTACACTTTGGCTTCAGTCATTGTGAAGGAATACCTCAGAACTTTGGATCTAATAGCATCTATGATTCACATGATATGCTGACAAGACTCCACATGTGAAGTCTTTTGTCCCAGCATCATTATACTTTCTTTTCAAATCCTAGTGCTGAGATTGGTCAGAAGAGAAATCACTTGGTGGAGACAACAAATGTGCTTGAATCCGGTTTTCCCCATCTCTCTGTCTCTCTATTCCAAAACTGTCAGTCACCACAGGGACCCCAGACTTTGCTTGGGGATCAGTTTAAGAAAGTATAAAACTGCAAGGTTTATTGGCCATCAAGATCAGATAAAAGTCACATAAATAAAAGGGAGATGCTTACTCTGATCAAGGCACTCAACTCTCTGGCTTATTTTTGCAGAGTCTTCACGAATCTCTCCTTTGGATAAGAGCTCTTTCACAAACTGGGATTTCAAGAGAACATTCAGAAATGTTTTCTTTTTATTCTTCATACAAGATTGTGTTCCTGAGGTGTCAGCTAGGCACCTCAGTTGAAAGAGCTTTCCACAGAAAAAAAAATAGATCTACATCTAAGGTTTTACACTTTGGCTTTAGTCATTGCGAAGGAATACCTCAGAACTTTGGATCTAATAGCATCTATGATTCACATGATATGCTGACAAGACTCCACATGAGAAACGTACAATGGTATCTGAAGTCTTTTGTCCCAGCATCATTATACTTTCTTTTCAAATCCTAGTGCTGAGATTGGTCAGAAGAGAAATCACTTGGTGGAGACAACAAATGTCCTTGAATCCGGTTTTCCCCATCTCTGTCTGTCTCTATTCCAAAACTGTCAGTCACCACAGGGACCCCAGACTTTGCTTGGGGATTAGTTTAAGAAAGTATAAAACTGCAAGGTTTATGGGCCATCAAGGTCAGATAAAAATCACATAAATAAAAGGGAGATGCTTACTCTGATCAAGGCACTCAACTCTCTGAATCATCTTTGGTCCCTGAAACCTCTTCAGTTTGTTATAAACCATACCACAAACATTAAGCAATATTAAGATTAACATTAAGATTAAGCAAATTCAAGAATGCATCAGTATTGCCATGCTTTGACTTCTCAAGTAATTGCTTTGTACTCTGCCCTGCACGTTCAGCTAGACCATTGGATTGAGGATACTCGGGACTACAAGTGACATGTACAAAGTCCCATTCTTTTGCAAATTTCTTAAACTGGCTAGTGAATTGAGTACCATTGTCAGGAAAAAGTTTGTGTGGACTACCATGAACTGAGAAATGCCATTCAACTTAGTAATAGCAGTTGAGGTTAAGTTTGGTAGCAGATCAGTCTCAAACCAATTTGAATAAGAGTCTACCAAAACCAAGTCATGTTGATTGTTCTACTCAAATGATATCAGTTGCTACTGTAGATCAAGGTAGTTCAGGAATTGGACTTGGCTGAAGTGGTTCTCTTTGCAAATGCGGCTTAGTACTATTCCGTACTGAACAGGAAGAAAGAATTTTATCAATTTATTTTGATAATGGAGGCCAAAATACTAATTCTCTTGCTGTTCTCTTAGTAGATGATAAACTTGGGTGACCATGATGCAAAATCTGAATATATTCATGTTGTAAGAAAGCAGGAAGAACAATTTTAGGACCTTTGAAAATAATGCCATCTTCCTCTTCCATCAACAATTCATCTCTGTAAGGAAAATACGCTTGCACCTCAGGTAGTGCACTAGATTGCTTTGACGGCCATCCAGAATTAATGTAGTGATTTAGCTTTTGTGAAATTGGATCAGTCTTGGCGTGATCTCTTAACTCATCAAGTCTAGTGGTGGAAAAGTTATGCACTGACATCACATCAAAGTCAAAAGTCTCAGCATCAAGCTGTTCTGTTGTACTTCCAGGTGATGTAGATAAGGTATCAGCCAGATAGATCAGTTTGCCTTTTGTGTAGACCATTTTGAAATTGTACCTTTGCAATTTGAGCATCATTCTTTGTAATCTTTCTGGAGCAGAATGCATAGGTTTCTTTAGAATAGTAACTAGAGGTTGATGATCAGTTTCAATCCTGATAGCTTGGCCATAAATACAATTGTGAAACTTGGAACATGCAGATACTATTGCCAAAAGCTCTTTCTCAATTTGAGCATACTGCATCTCCGTTTTAGTTAGTGTCCTAGATGCATAGGCTACTGGTCTGCCCTTTTGAAGAATAACTACTCCAAGACCAAATTTTGAAGCATCACAGGAAAGAGCTGGTTTAGTCACACCAGTATCTTAATGTAGATGGGGTGGCAATTCTCAGCTTAAGGTCATGAAATGCCTTCTGATGATGGTCCAACAATGACCATGTAACATTTTTGTGTGTTGGCTCTCTTAAAGGTGCTGTCAACTCACTGAAATCTGGTACAAAATTTCCTAAATAGCTGACCATGCCCAGAAAAAGATGTAAACCTTGTACATTGTCTTGTGCTGACATCTGTAGAATAGCTGCTTGCTTGATTGGATCATGGCTCAAGCCTGCACTTGTAAACAAATGTCCTATGTACGTAACTTCTGGAAGTCTAAATCTGCACTTTAGAGGGTTGAGCTTTAAGTTTAATTCATGTGCTCTGTCTAGAACTTTCTTGAGGTTTCTGTCATGCTCTGCCTCACCATTGCCTCCAACTAATAGATCTACTGTTATGGCACAATGATAACCTGAAAAAATGTGTTCCATTGAACACTAGAAAACGTCACTTGCAGAATTTATTCCATATGGCATCCTTAGGAATCTGTATCTGCCAAACAGAGTACCAAAAGCAGTTAGAAATGAGGATTTGTGATCATGCATCACTTGCCAAAATGAACACACTGCATCCAAAACAGAAAATACATTGGCATTCAGTATTAGAGCTGCAACTTCAACTGTGCGCATTGGATGATATGGTCTTTTTAATGCTTTGTTCAAATCTGTTGGATCAATGCATATTCTGATTTCATCTGAGCCTTTCTTATGAGCGGCTACCATGGATGACACCCATTCAGTTGGTTCTGTGACTGAACAATTTTATGTAACTGAACTTTATCTTGCATAGCTGTTGGAACTCTTCTTGCTGATCTGACTACTGGAGTTATCTCTGGGTCTAACTTCATGGAATACCACAACTGGAAGTTTGTCCAATTTGTCATCGAAAACAGCATACTCTGAGAAAATGGCTTCTGAAAAATTGGAACTTGCAACTGCACACACATGATGAACTTTTATTAGCAAAAGAAAGATTCATTCTTAAACTATCTTTGAGACCCAATAAAGATTGCACTGGTCATCGGACTACATAGAATAACAAGTTGCAACAGTTCTCAGCCAGATAATATGAAAGTATCACTGAACCTTCAGTATGAATTTTGTCACCTTCATAAGCAACAAGTCTGTCAGTGCTGGTTACACGGAGTTGTTCATTAATTCTCACGCTTGCAAATGTGTCTGCTGCAATAACATTACACTTTGACCCAGTGTCCACTTTGAGCTCTGTGGATTTTCCATTAATTCAGACTGTACAAACACTTCACTTTGTTAGTAAGTTTAATGCATTAACTCTTTCTCCAAGCACTGATGCAACATCTACATAGAAAGCTGATGGTTTTGGCTCTACTTGATCAACTTGCTTTTTTGTGTGACCTTTATTTACAACTGTGTGAGGCTTACTTGGTTTGCAAAACTTTTGAAAATGGTTCCATTTTTTTACACTTGTGACATTGCTGACCAAATGCTAAACACTTCTCTCTTTTAGACTCATGATTTGCGCCACAACTATGATGGTTAACAGTAAAGCTAGATTTGGGTTTTGCTGACTAATGTTTATGTTGCACTGGGCTTGTGGTTGAGCTTGCACTTTATCTGGAACTTGATAGAAAACCTCATAGATTCTTTGGAAACCCTGTAGCTGCCATGTGCTTAGGCCTGTTCTTTGTCACGTGTTGCATACTGCCTGCGTTTGCTCTGGAGCTCATTGAAACCGTGCATGTTATGTAGTCCAATCTCGCCTACATTCTTACCCGTGGGTTCAGAGCCAAATATCTGCTCCGACTCGGCCAAACTTTTCTAGCTCTAAGTCTTCTGTTGGCTGGGCTAAGAAGGTATCCCATGCTGCACTGCTCTGTATCCCCAGATCTCGTTTGCCGCTCGTGTAGCTTGGACATGGTCTCGCTCTTGACTGTGGCTAAGTACCTTTTTTTTATTATTCTTGAGAGAATTTATTCCAAACAAAAGCTATTTTAATAGCTATTTCTATTTAGTGTTTGGGTATTATTTGTAGTGTGATTGTTTTGGTGTCCCACTAGCTGTTCCAACGGGCTAGGCCCGTTTCAGTTAGAGGACCTAGTCAGTCTACTTTCTCATCCCCGTGTTAGTTTTTGCTGTACAAAACCGTTTGAATTAGAGGTTTTAGTGTCTGTCTTTCTTGTTTTGTCTGTGAGCTTGGTCTAAAATCGTTTTAGTTGGTGATTTTAGCCCTAGTTGCCTTAGAGTGTGTTCCCCCTGAGGATTCTGTGTGCTGCTGTTTGTTGAAAAAAGTAGTTCCCGTGCTTAGTGGTGTCTTTGTGTGCCTAAAGTTGCTTTCCAGTAAGGTAGTGACTTGCTTGTTGTTTCTGATTATCGGTGATTATTTCAAGATGTCCAAAGATTCCAAGGAGCACAAATATTTGGGTTTTAAAAAGTGCTCTAAGTGTGGTTACAAGATGTCCATCACCGGTGGACATTCAGTATGTGTTTATTGTCTGGGAGCAATCCACCTGTAGGAGTCCTGTAGCTTCTGCCATGCTTTTAGTCCCAGGGTGCTCCAAGAAAGAAAGAATAAATTAATCCTGAAGGGACTCTTAAAACCCTCATTCGAAGAGGCCATGGATCCTGCTTCCAGTTCAGAATCAAAATCTAAAAAGAGATCTCCACCTTCATCAGTCTCCTCGGAGCCACCGGAGAAAGTTATGAAACTGGCTTCGACCTCCACGGCTCCACTGTCCTCGGAGCCGCAGGAAGTGTCGGTGTTAATGGAACCGGCGTCTGCTCCAATTACATTGGAACCTCTTCGGAGCCGATCGCCCAGTACTAGACCAGTGTCACCTGAGAGGAGATCCAGATCTTCCCTCCCTGTCCTCCAAATCTTCCAGGACACTTTCAGATGTGGATGTCGATAGGGTGGTGCAGAGGCTCCTTAAATCACCGGTTTTGGCTAAATTGTTCTCCGCTCCGTCCCAGTCAGCTCCAGAGCCCGTCCCGGCACCTTCTTTGATTATTCCTCCTCCGAGCGCATCTCTGTCTTCGGAGCTGGAATGCTCCGCTCCACGTGATGTTCCTAGGTCGGTTCCGATGGCCCCCTCTGGGCTCATCGGTGCCGACATCAGCTCCGACCCCGTCGGCGCCGTCCACGGGGTTCGGGACTCTGGATTCTTCAGTTGGGCCAGAGGGGGACACCTTTCAGTTCCTAGCCTCCCGCTCTGTGCCTCGGCTCGTGGAACCCCGACTCCTGTCATGATCTCGGAGGCTGGCCGGTCCTCTGACTCGGGGCAGCCTTTGAGGCCATGCGGAGTGTGCTGGCCAGATTTTCAGCCACATCATGCGGGTTGGTCATTCTGTCCCCTACCACTCCGGTGAGAGCCTCTGATCACCTCCTATCTGTAGACAGTGGAGCCCCAAGGCCTAGGGATACCCCCAGGAGTGGTCCCCAAGTTTCTGAGGGTCCCTCAGAGCTCTTGCCTGAGGAGCAGCCGAGAAAGAAAACGTGCAAGAGGATGCACATAGACTCCCAGGATGAGTCTCTCACCTCAGATACTGACCTCAAGGAATCGGAGGGGTCCCCCAAGTCATCCTCTGATATTTCTTTCTCCGACATCCTGGAGATATTGAAACAGAGGTGACTGGCCGTCCAAAGCCCCTACCGAGAAGGAGTCTGTCTTCCTGAAAGCCTTTGGTGCTCAGCCCTCTGCCTCCTGGGTGTCCCCACCCTTCGAGCTCCTGGATTTAATTTGTCGGAGGGTGTGGGAGAACCCTGATTCTGTGGAACCCCTACCCAGGAGACCCAGTAAATTTCTGTCTGCTCCCCCAGGTAAGGAGTTTTTGTCCTAAGGAGTCCCTGTGGATGCCATGGTGGTGGTGGTGGCCACTCATAAGGAAGTAGCCGAGACTTCGTCCTCCTTCCTTCCTCCTAACAAAGAGTCTAGGACCATGGACTGGAACAGGAAGCGTACCCTCTCGTCAGCAACCTTTACCTTATGATCGCTGAACTACCTATCCCATTTTACTCTGCTCCAGAGAGATCTCCTCAAGGAGTTAGGAGATACTCTCGCGGGTAATGTTCCTGAGGCGGTGGCCAAGATGGTTAACGCCCAGGTGTCTACCCTCAATTTCGTCGTTAACTCCTCCATGCGGCTCATTGCATATTCATATCCTTAGGAGGCAAGCCTGGATGCGCCTTTGTCATTTCGCGGAGTCCTTCAAGTCTTCTTTCACTGATTCCCCCTTTGATGGTTCTTCTTTGTTTGGAACCAAGGTGAAAGACTCCCTCACCAGGTGCGAGCAAGAGGGAAAGCCTCTGTCTGCTGTAGGGGTCTCTTTTTCCCTTACCTCTAGGCCTTACCCCAAGGCCCAGAGGGGTGGGAAGATGTGGTTCAAAAAATCACAGAGGTTTTTTCCCAGTGCACAAGGTGAGCCTCCCTCCGGAGGCAGAGGAGGGGGAGGTTATTCAGGGAGACGCCGCCCTAGCGGCAGAGGGGCCCCCCCACAATTCGGGAGACCGCGATTCCTTTTGCGGTTCTATCTACCGTCATTCCTGATGGGATACCTGACTGTGTTTCCGGAGCCAGTCGGGGGTCGAGTATAGTTATACCCGGAAGCCTGGTAGAGCATCACCCAGGACCTATGGGTATTATGAATAATGTCCGGAGGTTATCTCATCCCCTTTTCGTCAGATCCCCCTCCAGTCAAAAAAATCCTGGACGTTCCACCCAGTCAAAGGGATCACGCAGCTTCAGAGGTTTCAAAGCTGCTAGAAAAAGGAGTCATCCAGCATGTCCCCTCAGACCAGATCGGATTAGGGACTTGCTCAGGATTCTTTTTGGGGCCGAAAAGAACAGGGGACCTGAGACCTGTCTTAGATCTCAACCAACTTGAACAAATATGTACAAAAGTCCAAGTTCCGTATGGTCACACTACAGTCAATTCTCCCATTGTTGGGAAGAGAAATATGGATGTGCTCCATCGACTTCAAGGATGCTTACTACCATATCAAAATGGACAGGGCATCCAGGAGGCACCTATGCTTTTGGCTGGTAGCCAGTCATTTTCAGTTCCGAGCCCTGCCCTTTGGTCTCACCACAGCCCCCAAGGTGTTCACCAAGTGTATGGCGGTGGTGACAGCTCACTTGAGACGTCAAGGATGCCAAGTGTTTCTGTATCTGGATGACTGGCTCCTTACCGCCCCCCACCAGGCATCTACTAATCCAAACCAGGGAAGCTACCATCACTGTCTGTCAACAGCTGGGCATAACACTGAACTGGGAAAAATCTGCCTTGTTGCCCTCACAGCGTGTCATTTTTATAGGTGCAAAGCTAGACACCGTTCATATGTGAGCCTTTCTACTGCAAGAAATAATCGGAGTCTTACAGAAACAGGTGCACGCCCTGCTACCCCTGAGGAGAGCGAAGGCAAGATGGGTTCTCCAACTCCTGGGGACTATGGCAGCAACAATTATGTTGGTCCCTCTAGCGAGATTGCACATGAGGCTCCTTCAATGGCTCCTCTTTGCTCAATGGTCTCTCCAGAGACTCCCACTTTCACACCCTATTTTGCTAACGGACAGATGCAAACAGGATCTCAGTTGGTGGCTTTGCACCAACAATCTGGACAGGGGAAAACCCTTCGTTCCACCACCCCCGGTTGCCACAGTGACTACGGACACCTCCCAGATGGTGTAGGGGGGCATTATCTTGGCAGGACAGTCCAAGGCACGTGGCAAGATCACGAGATACATCTGCATATCAACGTCCTAGAGATGAGTGGTGCTACTCGTGTTGCAGGCACTTCAGAGGTTTCTACCTATCGGGACTATCGCAATACACTCGGACAATATGTCAGTAGTGTGGTATCTGAACAAGCAGGGAGGAACCAGATCATACCCCCTGTACAGAGAGGCCATGCGAGTGTGGCAGTGGGCAGTATCTTCCCAACAGTTTCTGGTGGCAACGCACATTCCGAGGGAGTCCAACGTGATAGTAGACAGGCTAAGCAGAGCTATTCTGATGCCTTACGAGTGGTCCCTGAATCGTTTAGTCGCAGAACGAATTTTCAGCAGTTGGGGTCTGCCTTGCTGCACCCTTTTTGCCAGCCCCCTCAATGCTAAATGCAGCAGCTACTTCACGCTGATCCCCCCCCCACAGGGGGAATAGCCCAGGGATGCTGTAGTCCATGATTGGCCCTCCGGTCTGCTTTATGCTTTCCCTCCATTCCCCTTGCTATCAAAAGTGATTCAGGAAGCGCAATCCTTGGGAAGCAGAATAATTCTAATTGCTCCACACTGGCCTCAAGTCTGGTTCCCCTTTCTCCATCTCTACATTGTAGACGCACCGTGGACTCTGGACCCACAACCAGACTTACTGACACACATGTCGGGACAGTTCCACCCCTCTCTGCTGACCCTCCGGTTGACAGCCTGGCTACTCCACTTCTGTCGTTAATTAGGCTTCATCAATTTTCAACTGAGGTAGTTCATATTTTGTCTTCCTCTCATAAGCCCTCTACTAGGAAGATTTATTCCAGCAAATGGAAGAGGTTCTATATTTGGGCTCATGCTCAAGGAATTGACCCTTACACAGCTCCAATTGCTTCCGTCTTGGAGTTTTTGTCTATGCTTTTCCAGCAGGGCTCAGTATCTGCCACCATTAAAGTTCAATTGGCAGCAATTTCGAATTTTCATGTTGCTAGCTGATGGCTCACAGACTCTGTAAGGCTTTCCTGAAGGGCACTCTGTTACTCCGTCCCCCTGCCTCAGAACCAATCATGCCCTGGGATCTAAATTTTGTTCTGCAAGCCCTCACTTCACCACCCTTTGACCTGGAAAACTGCCTTTTTAATAACCATCACATCAGCCAGACGAGTTTCAGAAATTCAAGCTCTTTCTATCAAAGCTCCATACTTGATCTTTCATAAGGACAGGGTTTCTCTTAGACCAAACCCTTCCTTTCTTCCGAAAGTGACGTCCATGTCTAATCTTTATCAATCTTTTGAGTTGCCAGTGTTTTTTCCCCATTTTTCAAACAAGGCAGAATTTAAATTTCATCAATTGGATGTTCACAGACAGTTACGCTTTTATCTGCACAGAACCAAAGATCTCCGAAAATCTGACCAGCTGTTTGTCTCCTTTTCAGAAAACAGAATTGGGTCCCCTGTCTCCAAAATCACCCTATCCAGATGGATTTCAAATTGGATCTCTCATTTATTCCTCAGCGGGTAAAGACCTACCGTTCCCAGTCAAGGCTCACTCTACTTGGGCTGTATCCACATCTACAGCCTATCGGGCCAGATTGTCTATGGATGATATTTGTGCTGCAGCTACCTGGGCATCTCCTCACACCTTTGTTGCTTATTACAAGCTGGATGTGGTATCTAGGGGCAGGTATTCCTTTGGTTCCACAGTACTCAGGAGTATTTTCCTGTGAGCCTCCCAGGATGTAGGTGCTAGGGATGCTGTCCCACGGGTAAGAATGTAGACGAGATTAGACTACATAACATCAAGAAGTTATGTACTCACCATAACGTTCGATGTATGTAGTCCATCTCGCCTCACATTCTTATTTACCCTCCCACCTTCCCCCTTCCTGGAGGATCTGGAGGTTAGGTCTGGTTTTAGAGCTCCCTTCACTTTTAGTTATTCCTCTTTACTTGGATGTTGTTATGCATGGGGTACGAGTGTGGTGTCCGCAGCAAACTAGATCTGGGGATATAGAGCAGTGCAGCATGGGATACCTTCTTAGCCCAGCCAATAGAAGACTTCGAGCTAGGAAAGTTTGGCCGAGTCAGAGCCGATATTCGGCTCCGAACCCACGGGTAAGAATGTGAGGCGAGATGGACTACATACATCGAACGTTATGGTGAGTACATAACTTCTTGTTTTGTCACTTGCAAGCATACTTGTATGTCTTTCTGTTACTTCATAGATCTGACAAATCCCTATTGCCTTGCTCAATGTTAAATCACTGTCCCAAAGCAAAATCTTTCTCATAGCAGCACTCTTAATACCACATACAAGTCTGTCCTTTATCAGCTCATCTTTTAAATCACCAAACTGACACAATTTAGCTCTGTTTCTCAAGTCAGCTATATAAGCTGCAGATGCTTCCCCTGGTTTCTGATCTGTTGTGTAAAACAAATGCCTCTTTAATGTAATATTTGTCTGGGGTTGCACACTTCTCTAATCTTGCACTACCAACACCCTGGGACCTCCCTTGATTCAGCTTGCACAAGAATATGGCAGTCTGCACCTTCTCTTCCATACACTGCTGGTGCATGTACAAATGAACACGCTTTCAATGGCCTCAGGACCTGTTAGGTTTAGCAAACTTAATGCCCTGGTATGTGCATCTCTATCTGCATAAGCTGCTTGTATGAAAATATCATACTCCCACTCATCTCTATCTGCATAAGCTGCTGGTATGAAAATATCATACTCCCACTCAAACACACACTAGTTTTCTGCAGTATTCTGATCAAACACAAGTGGTAGGGGATTTTGAAATCTGTCTGCCATATTAACACATACCAGTGTAGGATCTTGCAACTATGCATGACTACATACACATGTGCATAAGTAACTGGCTTACACAGTACTTGCTCAATGCCTTTGTGTTCTGAACTTTCACTTTCTTTCACTAAGCTTTTCGGAATTATGCAAATGAACGAACTCTTAGTACATTCAAATAACTGGACTTTGCAAAATAAACTTCTCTGGTGTTTCGATGCTTTGCTGAACATTGCAGAATAACTTTTTGGACTTTTTGATGTTTTATGGACCTTTGCAAAATAATTCCTCTGGCTTTTTGATATTTTACCGAAACTCTGATTGGTAAAGGCAGAAATGCTAAAGTAATTTATCACTCGCTTCACTTTCGTAATTGGTAAAGGCAGAAATGCTAAAGTAGCTGCTTGGAATTTTATCGATAAAGGCAGAAATGCTGCAGTTATGCACCATTGCTTGTTAAAGCTATCACTTTAAGAAACATTTGAGAACTTTACAATGCAACCGAGTAATTCATGAGCACTGTAATACTTTTGTAGTCTTTTGTAAGAAACGCCTCTTATTAATGCAAGAAACGTATCGGACAACTGTACAATGTGAATAAATCGAACATCTGTTGCCCAAAACTCAATAGCTTTTGAAGTAATTGTACTTTGCAAATAATTGCATACAGCACACTGAAATGTCTCTAAAATGGTGTTACTTTGCTAGGCAACTCTTTACAGTAGAAGAAGCATTCTGTAATGGCGGCGATACTTTGCGATTAGACACACCCAGCACAAGAACCTTTCTTCAAAATAACTCTCTGAATTGCATAAACTAGTTGCACTTTGCACACAACAAACTCTTTCTTTGAAATACAGGCACAGTAATAAGCACACACTTTAATACTTTGAGCAACTTCAGTTACGTTCTTGATGCAATACAAAGTCGTAGTTATGGCCAATGTACTTTTCTTTTGCTTGTTTTACTCTAAACATACCCAATTCTACCTTAGACACTTGTTTTGCTTTAAACATTCTTATTCGTTTGCTTTACTGTTAATAGTTTCATCAGATACTTTTATCTTAAAATTTCCTTTAGTTAACAAAACTTTTCGTACTTTCTGCTTGCCTGATAATGCAGTTTGAGCCCTTGTAATGCCCTTTTTGTCTTCTTTCACATCAAGTAAGCAATTCGTACTATTTCTCATTACCTTTGATTCTTTCCGGTTATGTCTGTACTCTCTCTCTTTTTTCGCCTGGTTTTACCTTCACTGTCATTTTTTACATCTCATGGCTCCGAATATTCTTCTCTGTTCCATCTGGGTTCTGACACCATGTCACTTTCATGTTAGGACACGAATAAACGAGTCTTCATGGGTTCGGTTCAAGCAGCTTTATTTTATACAAACACATCACTGTAGAGCCTTACCGACTATAACTTATGTAACTTGTATACAAACTAACAACTGTGATCATACATGCTCACTCTGGCTGCTTCTACAAAATGGCACTAGGAATTGCACGTGTCTGTAATTTATATGTGCATGCACAGCCTCGCATGCTTCTTAAAGACATAGCACACACACATTGCACTCAGATCTACAGGTCCTTTCAGACTGACTGTTTAAACTGGTTATTAAAGGCTTTTTCTGGTCTTTTCAGGAGAATGGTTCTCCTTTAATCAGTAGATATGTAGAAGAATCCAAAAGAGAGAGAGAAAGGAGGAGAGGGGAAAAGATAAGGAAATGGGAGAAGTCTAAAGGAAAAGATGCTGGAAAGAAATCAAGAAAGAGGTCTCTGGATCATACATTGGCTGTGGTCCAGTCCTTAAACTGCCTAAACTGTTAGATCAGACATATTCATTCTTGTCAGGGCTTCAGCCCATTTGGATACATTCAGCAGGTCTCCCACTGATAGTGAAACAGAGAATTTCCCCAGAGCCAATCAACCCTGAGCTCAGATCTCAAATTCGTCAGTCATACTGGTCCTTTCATAGATCCTCCAGGCTCCCCTCGATGGACTCTTCCTTCAGGTTGGTGTGGTCATTGAGTTTTTCTGAAGTGGATGTGGACAGGATGATATGGAAGTTTGAGGACACAAATATAGATGCTAGTGCCCCCCCCCCCACTGTACCTGGGGTGCAGAGGCCAGGGCCTTCCACCCCCTCACATGGTTTCTCTTTCCTTGGTCCAACCTTCAAATCTGTTGTTTTGGGACCAGTGATTTCCCTGTGGGATCCCTTTGTTTGATCTGTTAGACTTGGATGTCTTCAGCTGCATCAGTGTCTGTCAACTCTAACAGTGTCTTACCTCTTGGGGGGGGGGGGTGTTGTGGAACAAAGAGCCCCGTGTCTATGTGCATTGGGATCGACTCAGAGATTCTTGGATCTCTCCCTTCCCCTTGGTGCATCAGAGCTAGATAGCTCATCCCCTTCCCGTCAGTATGTTGGGATTAGATAGCTCTGTTCTGGTGTCCACTTTGGGCTAGACTGTTTCTTGAGTTTCTCTTGCCTGGATTCTTAGAACCCAAATGAACTCCATCAGGACCAGCCTCAGTGTCTGTCTTCAGGGCATTTGAGAAGGGTCTGCCACTATCCAGAGAAGAGGCATTTCACCCTTACTTGGCTTACACAGTCACCTCTGGCATCTGCAGTACCTTCTCCACATCATCCTTTCCCTTTGGGACAGCCAGCTACATCAAGCTTTGACAGAGCTCATGAGAAGTGTTCCCCTTCAGCTTCTGATTCTTCCTGGGATCGCCTGCTATAGAAGATCACAGAAAGCACTCATGCAAAAGGGGCATTTAGACTCCCCACAGGGGTCTCGCACTAATAAAGATTTTGATGGAAGAGGAAGGGTTCCCATGTTCCCCTGAAAAATGCCTCCTTTGGGAACATCCTGGAATGGCTTCTGCAAACGGGTGGCTGATCCACCAGTGCCCCTTCCCAAAAGGAATCTGTATACCTTGAGGCTTTTGGAGTTGGCCCATCTACTTCCTGGGTGGTTCCACAGTGAACAAGCTCCTTGACTTAGTGTCCCAGTGGCCATGGAAGGAGCCAGACGTGGTGAAGCCCATACCCTAAAGCCTGTTAAGATTTTGGTTTTGCCTAGGACAGGCCTCACTGGAGAGTGGGCCTGCACTAGATGCCATTGGTGACTACAAAGCAAGAGGTGTTTGGAAGAGAGCTCTTCTGTTCACCTGCAGTCAGGGAGAGATGGGCATTGGACAAATTTGGAAAGTGAACTTACACTTCAGCAAAGTTTGCTTTACATGCAGTCATCTTGCATAGCTAATGAGATTTCAGAGAAACTTAACTAGAGAGCTGTAGTCCATCTCTGGAACCATGACAGCAGTGTCTTGTAAAATGTTGGGTTGGCAATGTTACATTCCTTTTCAAATGTGCCTTTGCACCTTTTGTCCGAAATGATGGATGGCATATTTAGAGCAGCAGACTTTGGCATTGCCATATGTCAATATGCCTGGAAGCTTCTCTTTGATTTTGTGGAGTCCTCAGAATGTCATTTTTTGAATGCCTGTTTTGATGGATCTACCCTGTTCTGGCCCAAGGTTAGACGCACTTACCAGAAGTGAAGAGGACAGAAAAACCCTGTCTGCCATCGACATCCACTTTTCCATATCTCAAAGGACTTTTCTTCTTGGAACCAAAAGTGTGGAAAGACACGTTGTTCTCTAAGTGTTAAAGTTTTGCACAGAGCACTCCTGGAGACAGGACCCCATTGGCAAGGGTGGGGGGTCAACAATGGGCATCCCCCTAGAGGCAGAAGTGGTTTGTAGAACCAGGGGTTTTGAGGCCTTTTTGCTGACAAACCCTTTCAGCATTCTTGAAAATTGGCCTGACTGCCACAGTGTGGAAGCAGTCTGGGGGGTGCCTGTCTTTGCCCCTCCCCCATGCCTAATTGGCTATTATCTCAGGTTCCCCAATTCATGGGTACAGAGAGTAGTAACCAGAGGCTATATCGTTCCATTTATTTGCCCACCCATTGTCACAAAGAAGTCTTCCTGATGTCCTACCCCTGCAGAGGAAGACAGTAGCTCAAGAAATCGCAAACTTTCAAGACAGGTGAGCCATCCAGGAACATCCCACCTGACTAATAAGGGTCCAGAATCCGAAGAAAACTGGAGACCTCTGCCACCTAAATCATTTTGTGAAAGATCACTTCTTAGATGGTCACAGTTCAGTCAATTTTACTTCCTCTGATGAAAGATGACTAGATGTGCTTGGTGAACCTGCAGGATGCCTACATCAACATAAAGCAGCCTGGCAGTCCAGGAGGTTCTTTCTCTTTTGGCTGAGGACAGCCACTTTCAGAGCATTTCCTTTGTCTCACCATGGCCCTCCACCCCCGAGTGTTCACCAAATCCACGTCAGGCTGCCAGGATTCTGGTTGTTCCCGTATCTAGATGACTATCATAACAGCTTCCATGAGGGATTTGCTAATTCAAACCAGAGACTCCTTGCTACAGTTGTGCTGTCACTTGGGGATCATGATCAACCTTGAGAAATCCAAATTGACTGGTCCAGACCATAGAGGTCATAGGATACCACCTGGACACTGCTTCACAAACAGCCAAACTTTTGGAATCAAGGTTAGCCACTCTGCATCGACAAGCTTCTCTGGTCCTTTCTCACCAAAATCCATTCCACATTTTTTGGGCTCTGTGCCAACACTGAACGCCCTTTTTTCTCACGCTACATTCCACATGAGGGTGTTACAGTGGACTCTGTCAGTACAGCGGTCAGTTTTTTTTTTTTACCATCCTATGCATTTTCTAGTCGAGACTCACTGGAACATATTGGTAGGTACATTCTCTCGTCTCTCTAGGTTGTCCCTTTGTTGTTCCTCCTCCAAGAGGGTAACCATGGATGCTTCCCTTCTGTGATTGGCAGGGGAGGGAGCATTTCGAGGTAAGAACTGTCAAAGAAATGTGGCCTTTGACAGAGGCCAGTCTTCATATCAATATTCTGGAGATGATGGTGGTCCTGCTAATGTTGCAGACCTTACAGGACTCTCTCCGCATGGGTGTGATTGCTGTTTAGACAGGTGATAATGTTTGTGGTCTGGTACATCAGCAAACAAGGAGGATCCTGTTTGTACCTTTTGTCAAGAAACCATGAGGGTTTGGCAACGGGAGATGTCTTCCAACACGTTCTGATTGCAGCACATAATCTATGGAAGTCCAGTGTGTTAGTGGACAAGTTGTGCAGCTCCAGTCTTCTGCCACGAGTGGTCTGGCTTCCATGATTTTCAGCTGCTGGGCCAACAGTGCTGCAGTCTGTTTGAAATTCCGATCAACACCAAATGCAACAGCTACTTCACCCCGATTCTCCAGGGGAGGCAGTTCCCAATGGATGATGTAGTCCACACTTAGCTTTGTGGATCTTCATGCTAATCCTCTGATTCCCCTCATTACCAAATTTCTGCAGAAAGCAGTCTGGTGCAAGTCAAAGTGATCATTGTTGCCCCTTCTGGCCTCTTTCAGATTTGTGCTCTCACCTGCTCCACAAGCCTCAACCGGACATCAAATCCATTAAGTTGAACACTTGGTTTCTCTATTTCCAGTGATGGACAGAAATTCTAGGCTTTCGTCCACTGTGGTTCACATCTTGTCATCTCAAAATATCTTCCACTAAGAAAGTTCATAAAACCAAGTGGAAGAAAAAGGTTTTCCATCCGGGCCACTGCTAAATGTCTGAATCCTTTCTCTATTACTTTACTTCTTTTTCTTTCAGCTGTTCCCATTAGGGTCACCACAGCAGATCATCTGTTTCCATTTCTTCCTGTCCTCTGCATCTTCCTCTTTCACACCCAACCACCTGCATGTCCTCTCTCACCACATCCATAAACCTTATCTTTGGCCTTCCTCTTTTCTTCTTACCTGGCAGCTTCATCCTTAACATCCTTTTCCCAATATGCCCAGCGTACCTCCTCAGCCCATGCCCATACCAACGCAATCTCGGCTCTCTGGCTTTGTCTCCAAACCATCCAACCTGGGCTGACCCTCTAGTATACTTATTCCTAATCCTGTCTACCCTCGTTACACCCAATGCAAATCTTAACATCTTTAACTCTGCCACATCCAGCTCTGACTCCTGCCTTTTTGTCAATGCCACTGTCTCCAACCCATATAACATAGCTGGTCTCACTACCCTCTTGTAGACCTTCCCTTTCACTGGTGCTAGTCTGTCACAAATCACTCCTGACACTCTTCTCCACCCACTCCACCCTGCCTGTACTCTCTTCTTCACCTCTCTTCCACACTTATCATTACTCTGAACTGTATGGTAAGCATATGACTGTAGTTTATATAATTTATCCTAAATTAGTGTGTGCTTTTGGTATTCAGAGCTAATGAAATGACCACACACAGTGCTTGTTTTCTGCAGAACCTAAGCATAAATTAGCCTCACCTTTCTAACATTTAACAAAGCTATGATACTATCTTGAAAGTTCTTAACTTTTGAAGAAACCATTGAAATCCCTTGAGAAACAAATATGAAAAACACATATTTCCAAGCTGAAGAAGTTACAAAAAAGTGAGGGGGGGGGTAAGGAAACAGTAAATGAATGGAGGAGGAAGAACTTCAGAAAACAATTTAAAGTTGAACTTGGGGGGGAGGCAGCTTCACATTTTTATGAAGTTCTCCGAGTTCTGCAGAGGTTACTTCCAGTTTGAAGACTTCCAAAAATGTAGATCAGAGTATGGTCATCAGTGTGCCTAGAGATCATTCACCAACCACAGTGCCATATGTTTTAAAACCAGATCTGCAGCTCTGTTAATACGCGTGTCAGCTGTACCTTGAGTATTATGTCAAATAAAGGAGATGGTAGTTTGAGTGCATAGTACTTGATAAGCAAGGAATAATCACAGCAAAAGTGGTGCGTTCCCACTTAGTAGACTCCCACCAACTTTTTTGTCTGTATTTCAGTCTTTGAATATAAACAGTTGCCTAGTTGTACAGTTTGCATGGGAGTATTTTGATAATTCTGCTGAAAACAGCTAGACAACAGCAGAGAACTCTGCCTCCCCTTTAGATCAGTGTTTCTCTGCAAATAAAACTAGACCAAAGTAGGTATAGAGTGTTAAAAAAAATTAAAGAATCAACTATTGTATATCCTGCAGTATAGAGCATTTTTGTATGTCACATAGAGGAATTCACCACAGTGTACTGACTTGGACCATGAGGACATAGCCTGTCAATCATCATGTTCCCCTCTGGCGGGCATTTACTAGGAGCAACTTATTATATGGGGGAGTTTTTTCATTTGTCCCTCTAAGCCCTTTTCTGCCAAGAAATATTATATGCAAGTGAAGAGAGATGCAGGCATGAAAACAGATAATTCTCTCTTCAAAACATTTAATGATGTAGTGAAAATAAATTAAATTCACATACTCTTGCACCACCTAGAAAAGCAGACAGCTTTTATGAGGCTCTTGGGGAAAAGTCCATATCTCAGTAGCAATGTAACGGCAGATCTCTCCACATCATCTCAGTTTATAAATTCCATCCTACTGGCATTTTCTTTTCTTTTGACAGAAAATCAGAGCTGCAGAACAAATATTGCAAAAAATATATACTGCTAGTTCCTTGACCTAAAGAACCCTTAAGTCTATCATGTACAATTTCTTACCAGTGCTCTATACTGGAGCAAAATCGGGAGACACTACAAAAACTTCCTGATAGTGAGGAGAAATAAAAATAGAAAAATTTAAGGTACGCTTGGTTGAGGAGTAAAACTGTTAAGTTGCAGATGTTCATCGTGCATACAGCTGCAGTCATAACAGATGGGTTATCCTGCCGTCAGGCGGGTCCTCGGTCGGCCGAATTCCAAAGTCTAGGTCCGGCGTCTGTTGTCGTCGCTTCTTCCCTGACGTCAGTGCGGCAGGGGTATAAAAGAGCCAGCCGACGCCATCTTCTTCAGTCTTTCTTGCCGCGCGGTGCCCAAAGCAGAAGCAGTTCGCAAGTGCCGGTCGGCCAGCTCCTGAGATTTACGAAAATATTTCAGACAAAGTCTTCTTGAAAGTTAAGTACCCCGTTGGGGAAACTTTTCTTGCCTCAGACCGATGTCAGACAAAGTTAATAATTGCATTTCATGTGGGAAGCAAATACCGCATGAGGATTTCCACTCTTTCTGTATTCCTTGCTTAGGCCCAGACCACGACGTCTCGGCCTGCCGTTTTTGTGCTAGATTCAACAAACGCACTATTAAGTGTTGGGCGGAGTTCGCCCATCACTATTTTGGTAAAAAATTTAATTACATTATGTCGTCGGATACTCTGACTCCAGCTTTGGATAAAAGACGCAATGATAAGGACCGACATACGAGGTCCGCGACTTCTACTGACACCACGCTTAGGCCAACTACCGGTTCTCAGTGAGGTGCCTACGCAGCCCCTGACTACCGATGACACTTCATTACCGGTGTCTTCTGTGCCCGAGGTCGCAGGCTCCTTGGCCCCCACTCTGACTACAGATACCGACACCACTTTTGGCGGGGAAACCCAGAGTTTAGACAGGCCTGCCATTTCTCAAGGTGTCTTCAGGCCTTCCTCCTTCTCCATTAAGGCTTTCACAAAATCTAAAGCAGCCATGAAAACTAAAAAAACAAGGACCACAGACCCCCTCTCAAGGCCCTATGCCTAAAAACAGATGCTCAAAATGGCTGAGGATTTGATTACTCATCAGGGGTTCTCAACCCCCCTCGGACAAAAGGCCCAGATTAGAGGAAGACTACCCTTCTTCAGATCAAGCCTCTATTACCTCTGAACATTCTGAGGACCAAGAATATTTATATTCTCCTTTTGAAGACTCTGATGCAGAGGAGTCTATTCCCTCGCCCCGAGGATTACTCTTTTGGGGAAACCCTACATACTTTGAGGGAACACTTTCACTGGGAAGGCCAAGACTACTCAGATTCCAAGAAAAGGCTCGGGGATTTTCTCTTACTCCCCCAGCATAGGCCTCTGGCTATCCCTCCTGTCTTAGATGCATTAGATGATGTGTACACAGAAGCCAGCCTCAACCCAGATTCTTTACCTCCGGCTCCTGTTAAACCTGACAGGTATTACCGGGTTCCAGATTCACACCAGTTCCTATACAAAAGCCATACTGCTGACCCAGAAACTATTTCACAGGGTCCCAAGGGAATTAAGGCCTCTACTGCTAAAAACCCATTACCCTCGGAGAGAGATTCCAGAGCTTTAGAAAGGTGGTGGAAAAAGGTTTATACCTCGGCCACTTTAACCATGAGGGCATTAAACTGTCAGTTCCATATGTTAAAGTATCAACAGTTTTTATTATCTGAGTTGAAAAGCAAAACGACACAACCTGAGCAACCAGATTTAAGAGTTGCAGGATTTGTTGCATAGTGCAGAGCAAGTGGGTAAACATACCTTGCAATGTGGTTTTGATGCTTTAGAGGCCTCATGTAGAGCTGCTGTTACAGGGTCTGTCATACGTAGACTTGCTTGGCCTTACCAGATCATGTCAAAGCTAAATTACTGGATGCACCTCTTCAAAAAGATGTATTGTTTGGTGTTAAAGCTGAGGAGATACTAAAGAAAATGGAGGAAAAGGCGAGATCAATGCAAACAGTGAAAGATTTCCTGCAGGTACAACCTCCACGTTGCAGCAGAAACTGGCCTTCAAAAAGTTGGTCCTTTCCAGCCATGGACAGACCTCAAAGAGGCAGATAGAGGCGCCCGAGAGGTAAGAGGGCAATCTCAAGGATCATTCAGAGGCAGGCAATGGCAAGCACCAACCCCAAGAGGTGGAGAAGATAGATCACAGTCATTCAGAAAGCAGATACAATGACTTTCCTCTTTACCTGCCAAGCATAGCTTTAATGGCAGCACCTTTAGGCAGAAAACTGGCATTATTCTCAAAAAATTAGCATATTGTCACAAAAGACAAATGGATCCTGGACATTATAGACAGAGGCTACAGATTCCACTTTCACACCCTTCCAAAAATGAGAGGCATGCCAAACCTGCCACAAAATCAAAGGGTAGAGGCACAAAAACAAATTTCAGCTCTCATGGACATGAAAGCTATTCAAGAGGTGCCTGCAAAAGAACAAGGTCAAGGGTTTTATTTCCAGACTATTCCTGGTACCAAGGAAGGACAAAGATTGGAGACCTATTTTAGATCTATCCATCCCTAAACACATATTTAAAGGTACCAAAATTCAAGATGCTCACATTACAGCAGCTTCTTCCCATGCTGGGCAAGGAGTCTTGGCTGGTAACGTTGAACCTCAAGGAGGCATACCTGCATGTCCCTATCAGACAAGATTGCAGAAGATACCTCAGATTTCTTGCAGGTTCAACCCATTATCAATTCTCTGCATTGCACTTTGGCTTATCTACTGCGCCCAGAGTGTTCACGAAATGCCTGGCATCAGTAATTGCCTTCTGCAGACTTCAAGGAATACAAATATACCCATATCTGGACGACTGCCTGATCCAAGCGGACAGCAAGGACATACTTCTGAAACACCTGGCATTTGTAATAAGACTGTTGAACTTTCTGGGATACACAGTCAACAAAAAGAAATCAAAACTAATACCTTCTCAAACAATAATTTTCCTGGGTGCCAGCTTGAATACAAACACCCAGATGGCGTACCTCACGCCAGACAAACAAGGGCAACTATCTCAATACTTCAGCAAAATGGCAACCTTCACCAGGCTGACTGCAAGGAAAGTCCTGCAGGCTCTGGGATTCATGGCATCTTGCATCCTGCTGATCCCATGTGCAAACCTGCATATGAGGAAACTTCAATGGTACCTAAAAAAACTTATGGTCTCAGCACAGCCACAGTTTGGAAACAATTATACCACTCATTCCATGTCTTCAAAAGGAATTTTGTGGTGGGCTCAAGCATGCCAAAGAAACAAAGGTCTCCCTTTCTGCATACCCCAAGCAAATCAAATCATCACAACAGACGCCTCGGACTATGCCTGGGGAGCACACATGAAAGATCAGTGCATTCAGGGAAAATGGTCCCAAAAAGAGAAGCACCTACACATCAACCAAAAGGAAATGCTAGCAGTGCAAAATGCTATTATGGCCTTCAAAGATCTACTGCTTCCAGGCCAGCTATTGATAAGGACAGACAACACCACAGTGATGTGGTACATAAACAAACAGGGGGGAACTCAATCATATCCCCTGTGCAGACTAGCCATGACCCTTTGGAACACAGCTCTGGAATTGCAAATCCAACTTCAGGCACAATTCCTGCCAGGGAAGGAAAACACACTGGCAGACAGCCTAAGCAGAAATATGACCGATCCACACGAATGGAAGTTGCATCCTCAAGTTTTCGCAAAGATAACTCAGGCATGGGGACAGCCAGAGATAGATCTCTTTGCTACCCACAGAAATTACCAACTGAAAAAATTTTGCTCAAGGACCTGTCATCCGCAGACCTGGAAAGTGGACGCACTTTCCTTCAATTGGACAACATTGACAGTCTATGCCTTTCCGCCTCTCCCACTGCTACCCAAAGTTCTACTAAAAGCCAGAGCAGAGAGGCCGAAAATGATTCTCATTGCTCCAGACTGGCCAAAACAACACTGGTATCCACTCCTGAAGAGCCTGACGCATTCCCCACCATGGATCCTACCTCTAGTGCCTCTTCTGTTGTCCCAGGACAACTTCAAAACTATTCACAGCCAGCTCAAAACCCTAAATCTAGCCGCATGGAGAATCCCTTGACTTCACAACAGACCCTCCTCTCCAAGGAGGTGCAGGATGTCATCTTGGAGGCCAGAAGACCTTCTACTAGAAAAGCCTACTCCGCCAAATGGAAGCGGTTTTGTGCCTGGAATCAGAAAAAGGGCCAGAATCCTTGGGTAATAAACATACCTCAAATATTACAGTACCTAGCTGAGATGTTAAACAGTGGACTTTCCTTCTCCTCCATCAAAATCCATGCTTCAGCCATTTCTGCACAATACAACACAGATCCTCCTTTATATTCTCATCCTCTCTTAAGACAGATGTTCATCGTGCATACAGCTGCAGTAATCACAGATGGGTTCTCTGCCGTCAGGCGGGTCCTCGGTCGGCCGAATTCCAAAGTCTAGGTCCGGCGTCGGTTGCTGTCGCTTTCTTTCCTGACATCAGTGCGACAGGGGTATATAAGACACAGCCGACGCCATTTTCTTCAGTCTTTTTTGCCGCGCGGTGCCCAAAGCAGAAGCAGTTCGCAAGTGCCGGTCGGCCAGCTCCTGAAATTACGAAAATTTGGAAACCGAAGTCTTCTTTAAAGCTAAGTACCCCGTTGGGGAAACTTTTCTTGCCTCAGACCGATGTCAGACAAAGTTAACAATTGTATTTCTTGTGGGAAGCAAATACCGCATAAGGATTTCCATTCTCTCTGCATACCTTGTTTAGGCCCAGACCACAACGTCTCGGGCTGTCGCTTTTGCGCTACTTTCAATAAACGCACTATTAAGCGTTGGGCGGAGTTCGCCCAGCACTTTTTTGGTAAAGCTTTTGATTATAAAATGTCGTTGGAGACTCAGACTACCGTTTTGTCCAAAAAACGCAAGGACAAAGACCGACACGCGAGGTCCGTGGTCTCCACTGACACCACGCCAAAACCGGCTACACGTGGTCCGGTTCTCAGTGAGGTGCCTACGCAGCTCCTGACTACTGACGACACTTCTTTGGCGGTGTCTTCTGTAACGGAGACCGCAGGTGCCTCGGCCCATACCCAGACTACAACTACCGAAGCCACTGTGAGTGTTGAGCCTCCTAATGTGGGTCCACTTCCACCCATGGTGTCTTTAGACCCTCATCTTCCTTTTCCATAAAGGCCTTTACTAAGTCCAAATCAGCCATGCATCCCAGGAGGCCTGTTGCACAGGGCCCATCTCCAGGCCCCATGCCTAAAAAGCAGATGCTAAAAATGGCTGAGGATTTAATTACTCTTATCAGGGGTTCCCAACCCCCTCCGGACAAGAGACCCAGAGTGGAGGAAGATTCTCCCTCTTCTGACCAGGGCTGCATTATTTCAGAACATTCTGATGAAGAGGAACACTCGTACTCCCCTTTTGAAGATTCTGATGCAGAGCAGTCCATTCCTTCTGTATCTCCCCCAGAGGATTTTTCTTTTGGGAAACCTTGCATACCTTGAGGGAAAACTTCCATTGGGAAGGCCAAGACTTTTCTGATTCCAAGAAAAGACTTAGGGAATTTCTTTGCTACCTCAGCACAGACCTCTGGCGATACCTCCTGTCTTGGACATACTTGATGATGTTTACTCGAGGCTTGCCTTAATCCGGATTCCCTGCCTCCTGCCCCAGTCAAGCCTGATAGGTACTACAGAGTTCCTAACTCTCACCAATTTCTTTACAAAAGCCATAATGCTGACCCTGAAACCATTTCTCAAGGCCCCAAGGGAATGAAGGCCTCTACTGCTAAGAATCCACTACCTTCCGAAAGAGAGTCTAGATCCTTAGAAAGGTGGGAAAAAAAGGTATATACCTCGGCCACCCTAGCCATGAGGGCCTTAAATTGTCAGTTCCATATGCTTAAATATCAGCAGTTTCTGTTATCACAATTAAGAAATAAAATGTCACAACCTGAACAACCAGATTTGAAAGAGTTGCAGGAATATGATGCATAGTGCAGAACAAGTGGGTAAACGCACCTTACAGTGTGGCTATGATGCTCTAGAGGCCTCAAGTAGAGCTGCTGTTACAGGATCAGTCATTCGTAGACATGCCTGGCTTAGGGAACAAACCTTGCCTGATCATGTTAAAGCTAAACTACTAGATGCTCCTTTACAAAAGGATGTACTATTTGGTACTAATGCTGAGGAGATACTACTGAAAATGGAAGAAAAAGCTAAATCTATGCAAACTGTCAAAGCTTTTCTACATGTTCAACCACCACGTTTTAGCAGAAATTGGCCTACAAAAAACTGGTCCTTTCCAGCCACGGACAAGCCCCAAAGAGGTAGATACAGGCGCACAAGGGGCAGAGGACAGTCTCAAGGATCATATAGAGGCAGACAATGGCAAACTCCAGCACCAAGAGGTGGCGGAGACAGTGCACAACAATACAGGAAACAAACCCAATGACTTCCCCCCTTTTCATGCCAAGCACGTCTTAGCTGGCAGCACCCTTGGGAGGAAAGCTGGCATTATTTACAAGAAATTGGCATATTATCACAACAGACAAATGGATCCTGGACATTATAAACAGAGGCTACAGATTTCATTTTCACACACTTCCAAAAATGAGAGGCATGCCAAACCTGCCACACAATCAAAGGGCAGAGGCTCAAATACAAATTTCAAAGCTCATGGACATGAAAGCTATTCAAGAGGTACCTACTCACGAACAAGGTCAAGGTTTTTATTCCAGACTATTTCTGGTACCAAGGAAAGGAACCGACTGGAGACCCATTTTGGACTTATCCATCCTAAACACATTTCTACTCATACCAAAATTCAAGATGCTCACATTACAGCAGCTTCTTCCCATGCTGGGCAAGGAGTTTTGGCTGGTAACATTGGACCTCAAGGAGGCATACCTGCATGTCCCGGTCAGACAAAGCTGCAGAAGATACCTCAGATTTCTTGCAGGTTCAATCTGTTCAGTTCTCAATTCAATCTCAAGTTCAGTTACAAGCTCAATTCCTGCCAGGTCAGAAGAACACATTGGCAGACGACCTCAGCAGAAACATCAAGGATCCCCATGAGTGGAAACTGTATCCACAAATATTTGCAATGATAACTTACAAATGGGGCCTTCCAGACTTAGACCTGTTTGCCAGTCCTCAAAACTATCAGCTAACAAAATTTTGTACAAGGACATTTCACCAACAAGCTTGGAAAGTGGACGCACTCTTTCAGCTGGAAAAACCTAACAGTTTATGCCTTCCCTCCATTGCCTCTCCTCACAAAGGTTCTTCTGAAAGTCAAAAAGGAGAGACCACGGCTAATTCTCATAGCCCCAGACTAGCCACGTCAGCACTGGTACCCGCTACTGAGAAATATGGTCCACAGTCCTCCATGGATATTGCCTCAAATCCCCATTTGCTCACGCAACAAAACAATCAGATTCTACATAGCCAACTCAAAACTTTAAATCTGGCTGCATGGCATATCAACTAAACATCCAACCAGCTCCTCTTTTACAAGCAGTTCTGGATGTTATTCTGGAAGCCAGGAGACCAAGCACCAGGAAGGCTTATTCGGACAAATGGAAAAGGTTTTGTGCCTGGAACCATGCTAAAGGCCAAGACACAATTCAGCCTCACATGACTCGCATTATACAGTATTTAGCGGAGATGTTGCACAAAGGACTTTCTTTTTCCTCCATTAAAATCTATGCTTCAGCTATTTCAGCTCACTACAACACGGATCCACCTTTATTTTCACATCCTCTTCTAAGGCAGTTCCTCAGAGGGGCAAAAAACATTACACCACCCAGGAGAGCTCCTACACCAACATGGGACCTCAATTTTGTTCTGGAAAAACTAACGCTACCTCCCTTTGAACCAGCTTTCTCTGCAGATCTTCAGTTCCTATCATGGAAGACTGCCCTGCTCCTAGCAATAACTTCAGCTAGGAGAGTCTCAGAGCTACAGGCACTAATGGCTGTGGAACCTTTCCTAATTTTTCATCAAGACAGAGTTTCTCTACGAACTAATCCTTCCTTTACACCTAAGGTGGTTTCCAGTGTGTCTTTAAATCAAACCATCCACTTACCCACCTTCTTCCCAAATCCACAGAACAAAGGTGAGAGACTCCTGCATTCCTTGGACATTCACAGGCAACTTTGTTACTATTTGGACAAAACTAAGGTTTTCAGAAAATCTGACCAGCTCTTTGTATCCTATGCTACAGCTTCTCAAGGGAAGGCTATATCAAAGCAAACCATATCTAAATGGATAGGTCATTGCATATGTTTCTGCTATACCCATCATGGGAAACCAGTTCCTGCTACCATTAGGCCCCACTCTACCAGGGCTACAGCTACCCCTACAGCCTTCCTCAGGGGGGTTCCAACTAAGGAGATTTTAGAAGCTGCAACTTGGAGTTCAGTGCGCACCTTTACCAAACACTATCACTTACCTCTTTACTCTAAGACCAGGGCGGGCTTCACCACTGCAGTTCTGCAGGGCCTTATAGCCTCCACTAACCCTCTATGATGCCTCCAACCTACCTTAGCTTTGGGATTCAGCCCAAGTATGATGACTGCAGCAGGGTAACACGATGAACATAGTACAGTTTTGTACCTACCATAAATGTAGATGTTCGAGTGTTCACCCTGCTGCAATCCAGGTTACCCCCCCCCTCCATCCCCTCTGATCTACTGACTAAATCTCTTCTATTCCTTACTGATGTATTTGCTTATAGCTGAAGGGATTTTTGTGTTTGTGCAGAGGTTACTCCATTTGGAACTCATTTCTGACCACCTTTTCAAGGGGCACCTGACATCTGGGGCAAGAAAAACTGAAGAAAATGGCGTCGGTTGCAATATATATACCCCTGGCGCACTGACGTCAGGGAAGAGCGACAACGCGGACCAAGACTTTGGAATTCCGGCCGACTGCAGGACCGCCTGACGACAGGATAACCCCAAGTGTGATGACTGCAACAGGGTGAACACTCGAACATCTACATTTATGGTAGGTACAAAACTGTACTCTTCTGCTTGTGTTTCTTTCCCAATATGTTGGACAAAAGCCACTGGGTTTAAAAATTATGTTCGTGTTTCACTGTTGCAGTTATTACACTTGGGTTATCCTGCTGGCAGGCTATCCGCAGTCGGCCTGAATTCCAAAGTCCTGGTCCAGCGTCGGTTGCTGTCGCCTCTTCCTTGATGTCAGTGCGCCAGGGGTATAAAAGATGCAGCCAACGCCATTTTCTTCAGTCTTTCTTGCCGCGTGGTGCCCGAAGCAAAAGCAGTTCACAAGTGCCGGTCGGCCGACTCCTGAGATTTTCGAAATCTAATTTCAGATCCGAAGTCTTCAATAAAGCTAAGTACCCCATTGGGGAAACTTTTTTCTTGCTCCAGACCGATGTCAGAAAAAGTTAACAATTGTATTTCTTGTGGGAAGCAAATACCTCATAAGGATTTTCATTCTTACTGTATTCCTTGCCTAGGCCCTGTCCACGACGTTGCTAGCTGTCGGTTTTGTGCTAGATTTAACCAACACACTAAGAGTCTGTACGATTTTGCTTTTCATTACTTTGGCCTAAGGTTTAATTATATAATGCCGTCGGAACAGCCGATGACCGGAGTTTATAAAAAGCGCAAGGAAAAGGACAGGCATCTGAGGTCCATAACCGACGATGAGGCCTCTGCTGAGGTGACAGCAACTGACGCCCGCTTCCTCAGAGCCACAGGCCACTACCGACTCCCACGTGGAGACAGCTAGGCCTCTGGATACTCAAGGTACTGGACACTTGGAAACTATGTCCTCAGATGGGTCCGGAGACGCTGAGCAGGCATCGGCTTCTGAGGGTGTTTTCAGACCTTCACAGTTATGTTAAGCCAGCCTCAGCTTCCAAGGCAAAGACTAAAACAGCTTTAAAGACAAAGAAACAAGTACAGCAATTTTCCGGGACAGACTTCCATGCCTAAGAAACAGATGCTTAAAATGGCCGAAGACCTAATTACTTTGATCAGGGGTTCCCATCCCCCTCCTGATAGGAGGCCTAGGCAAGACACAGAATATGATTCCTCTGACCAGGTTTCCATTTCCTCGGACTCCTCTTCAGAACAGGGATTCTCTTTGCCTCCCTATGAGGATTCTGATGCTGAATAATCTATTCCTTCAGCTCCTCCTCCTGAGGATTATTTTTTTGGGGAAACCCTGCATACCATGAGGGAGCATTTCCACTGGGAGAGCCAAGATTACTCAGAATCTAAGAAAAGGCTCAGAGACTTTCTTCTACTACCTCAGCACAGACCTCTTGCTATATCCCACCTATTCTAGACATTGTAGATTATGTATTTTCAGAGTCCAGCCTGTCTCCTGACTCTTTACCTCCTGCACCTGTTAAGCCAGACAGATACTACAGGGTTCCAGACTCTCATAAATTTCTTTATAAAAACCCTGCTGCTGACCCAGAAACAATATCTCAGGGTCCCAAAAGGGTCAAGTCCTCTACTGCAAAAAACCCTTTTCCCTCAGATAGGGATTCTAGGGCACTGGACAGATGGGGGAAAAAAGTTTACACTTCTGCTACCTTGGCTGTAAGGGCTTTAAATTGTCAGTTTCATATGCTTAAATATCAGCAATACTTAATGTCACTGCTAAAACAGAAAATGTTGACAAATTCTGAATGTTCTGAAAACAAGAAAATGCAGGATTTATTGCATGCAGCTGAACAAGTGGAAAAGCATACTTTGCAATGTGGTTGTGATTCACTTGAGGCGTCTTGCAGGGCCGCTGTTACAGGTTCTGTTATTAGAAGGCATGCTTGGTTAAAGAGACAGAATCTGCCTGATCATGTTAAAGCAAAATTGGATGCTCCATTACAGCATGATACTTTGGTGTTAAGGCAGAAGAGGTGTTGAAGAACATGGAGGATAAAGCGAAATATATGCAGACAGTAAAGGATTTCTTACAGGTACAACCACCCAGTTTAGCAGGAACTGGCCTTCTAAGAATTGGTCCTTTCCAGTGTCAGACAGGCCACAAAGAGGCAGACAACAACCCCAGGGCTCATACAGGCCCAAACAATGGGGTGCTACTACCTCCAAAAGCGGAGAAGACAAATCACAGCCATATAGGAAACGGTCCCAATGACTTTCCTCTGCCAATGCCAAGCACTTATCTTTTGGCAGCACCCTTGGGGGGAAAGTTGAAAAAAATGAAAAGATATTCCCTTTTGCTGCGGTGAACTGTCCAATAAATAATCCACAAACCAAAAGACAGCTAGTTCACCCAGGCTAACACTGTGCTGAAAAGCAAATAAACTGTCTGAGCAATCACAGTAATAAAAGTTCTATTAAAATCCAGAATTTAATGAAAAGAATAAAATAAAACAAAATAAGAACAAAAATAATAAAAATTAAGTCCCTTGTCCAACAATGAGCGCTTTCGAATAGTTCTTCAGATCGTATAATCAAATGGGACATTCATCTGTATATATATAAGCCAGTCAAAATTATTCACCCAATGAGAATATCAACACCAAGGTTCCAGCCAATCCATGTTTGGATTTCTCCATCTAATATGCATAAACCAGGTTAACAATCCAATTTTCTAAATGGATGCCTCACACAGCTTGTTAATTTTCAATACTAATGAAATATGCAAAGTAGGTGATGTTGGTAACCAATAGCACTTCCAAAAGAAGTAACAGATGAAGCAGCTAGCTTTCATGCATACTTAGAAGCATGCCGCACACTAATGTATTGGAGTCAGAATATGCAAAATAGGTGAACTAAACAGCCAATAGTGGCTTCCAAAAAGCAGCAAAAGACAAATCTGCTGGCCTTCATGTATTCTTATTGAAAAACTTGTCAAATAATCTCAAAAGCAGTTCTTTACATATTTCTAATATTCAATAGAGGAAAAATGGCATGAACAATAAATGGATGATCTAAATAGCCAATGGTGGCTTTCAAGTAGCAGCAAAAATGAAATCTGCTGACTTTCATAAATTCCTATTATGAAACTTCTTTTCTTTAATCTAATTAACCCAAAAGAAGTTTTTCACATATCTCTGATGTCCAGTGATGGGGATGACAAAAAAATAATATATATAAATATATACATATATATATATATATATATATATATATATATATATATATATATATATATATATATATATATATAGTAGTATGCATCGCTATCAATACAAAATAGGCGATGTCATTACTAAAATTTCATTTCTCAAGACAGGAATATAGCAGGACAATTACTAAGTGACAATAAATGTCAGGGCTTCATGTCTTGCATGGCCACATTTGTACCTCAATAAATTCACATGGTGACTGCCTATAAGTTTTTCTTGAAAAGAGTATAGGTATGTTATTTCACTCTAGCAATGCATGCAAATTTCAGACTTCATTTCATCCATCCAAAGTCAGTAATTATAAGTTTCTGACTTCATCCCATCCTTTCAAGATCAATAGGAAACTTTTACTAGACTTCCACCATCTCTGTTTAGATGTTTATCATATTGTCCAGTTTTGTGTTAATGAAGCCAGAGCGGTAAAGATATGGGCATGTTAAACTATAAATAGCATATGTCGACAGCATCAAATCTTCTAATATTGACACTAACATAATCAAACTTAATCAAACTTCCATTAGGATATAAATGCTCTTATAAAGCAAAATAATAGTATGTTATTTCACTATAGCAATGTATGCAAATTTCATACTTCATTCCATCCATCCAATGCATTTTCACATCAATCAAAAAGAGATGCTAGCTGTACAGAATGCCCTGACAGCCTTCAAGGATCTACTACATCCAGGGCAACTATTACTAAAGACTGACAATACTGCAGTTATGTGGTACATAAACAAGCAAGGGGGCACACATTCTTACCCCCTCTGCAGGCAAGCCATGACTTTGTGGAACACAGCACTGACCTATGAAGTACATCTGCAGGCACAATTCCTGCCAGGAAAGAAAAATACTCTGGCAGACGAACTAAGCAGAAACCTCATGGACCCTCACGAGTGGAAACTAAATCCACAGGTCTTCAGCATGATAACAAGGAAATGGGGATGCCCAGACATAGATCTTTTTGCCTCCCCTCACAACTGCCAACTACAGAGATTCTGCACAAGGACTTATCACTCACAAACATGGAAGGTGGATGCTCTATCATTCAACTGGAAAACCCTAACAGTTTATGCCTTTCCACCACTGCCTCTCCTTCCCAAGGTGCTAAAAGGTCCTAAAAGTCAGACAAGAGAAGCCAAAAATGATTCTGATTGCCCCAGACTGGCCACGCCAGCACTCGTACCCAATCCTAAAGAGCTTGTCTCAAGGCCCAGCCTGGACTTTACCTCAAATTCCTTATCTTCTGACTCAGCAAAACAATCTGATCCTGCACAGCCAACTCAGAACCTTAAATCTGGCTGCATGGCGGGTAATATAACTACTCAGAAGACACCTCTCTCTAAAGCTATTATGGATGTCATTTTGGAAGCCAGGAGGCCCAGCACCAGGAAATCTTATGCAGAAAAATGGAAGAGATTCTGTGCTTGGAACCAGGCACAAGGACTTGAACCACTTGTTCCAGATATTCCTCAGATTTTACAATACCTAACAGAGATGCTGGATGAAGGCCTATCCTCCTCATCAATTAAGATCCATGCCTCTGCCATTTCAGCTCATTACAATACGGAACCTCCTATTTTCTCTCATCCACTGTTAAGACAGTACCTCAGAGGGGCAAAAAACATAAGACCCCCAAGGAGAGCACCGATACCTACATGGGACCTCAACTTTATCTTAGAAAAGCTCACACTACCTCCTTTTGAGCCATACAATACAGCTGATATAAAATTCTTATGGAAAACTGCTCTGCTCCTAGCAATAACTTCAGCAAGAAGAGTCTCAGAGTTACAGGCATTTAATGGCAGTGAAACCTTTTATCATTTTTCATCCAGACAGGGTTTCTCTAAGGACAACCCCAACATTTATGCCAAAGGTAGTATCCAGTGTGGCTCTTAACCAAACCATTCATTTGCCAACATTTTATCCTAATCCCCAGAATAAAGGGGAGAGACTTCTGCACTATTTGGACATACACAGGCAGCTATGATTCTACTTGGACAAAACAAAAGCTTTCAGAAAAACTGAGCAACTGTTTGTGGCATATGCTGCAGGATCACAAGGAAAGGCTATTTCAAAAGCAGACTGTTTCAAAATGGATAGGACACTGTATTTGTTTCTGCTATGCACAGCATGGCAAGTCAGTGCCTAAGAATATTAGTCCACATTCTACCAGGGCAGCAGCCACTTCAGCAGCCTTTCTCAGAGGAGTACCAACCAAGGAAATTTTGGAGGCTGCAACTTGGAGTTCTGTGCACACTTTTTCCAAGCACTACCACTTACCTCTTTACTCTAAATCCAGAGCAGGCTTTGCCACTGCAGTTCTGCAGGGCCCCATAGCCACTCCTAATCCTATTTAGACCCAGCCGCCCAACCTCAGCTTTGGGATTCAACCCAAGTGTAATGACTGCAACAGTGAAACACGATGAACATAGTACAGTTGTGTACCTACCATAAATGTAGATGTTCGAGTGTATTCACTGTTGCAGTCCAGGTAACCCACCCACCATCCCCCTTTCTTTGCTGGGACTTGTTTGTACTTCTCTATCCTATACAAACTATGTGGTGTATTTGCTTGTAGATGAAGGTATTGTTTATTTTAGTGTATGTTTTTTATTAGCAATGTGTATTACCTACCTTCTTGGGGGCACCTGACATCTGGGGCAAGAAAAAACTGAAGAAAATGGCGTTGGCTGCATCTTATATACCCCTGGTGCATTGACGTCAGGGATGAGGCAACAGCAACTGACGCCGGACCAGGACTTTGGAATTCAGGCGACTGCGGGTAGCCTGCCAGAAGGATAACCCAAGTGTAATGACTGCAACAGTGAATACACTCGAACATCTACATTTATGGTAGGTACACAACTGTACTTTTCTACCTCTACTAAAAACAATCCTTAGCATAGGTCCCAGGGTAGCCGTACTTGCTTCATTGAGACCCATTCATACGAATAATGTCTTTTTTTGTCTGGTACTTCCCACAACCATGCATCCTGTAGCATTTCTAAAGTATTTGTGCCTAAGACTCTTAGAAGTCAGTTGTCTTCCCTGGCCATCTTGTCTCGAGAACCGGAGGCTTAAACTGTTGGCCCAGCGTAGCATGGCAAAATCTTCTAACCCCGAGGTAACATTAAGTAAGAAGGCCACAAAATCTCATCCAGTTGCTTTGGCTGTCCAGCCTCCACCAGACGTTTCTATAGAAACTGGTGATAGCTCTGTAGGCCGTCCGGTGTCTGTCTGATTCCTCTGCTGTGACTCTGTCAGAGGCCACCATGGATCCTGCACATCCTCTGAAGCTTTGCAGGCATTTGCTCTGGATGTCAAGAAGGAACCGTGGTTGATCATTTTGTAGGGCCCTAAAGGGGTTCTGCAGGTTCTGGTCAGGGAAGAAGTTCTGGGTACTCTTGGTGAATCTCATCAATGGTCACAACCCCAAGTGTTTGCTAGGGCTGATGTTCCTACCAAGAAAAAGCAGAAAACTAATAATACTACTTTACACCCAAAGGATCCTCGAAGGAAATGGCAGGAGTTTACTCAAGGCCTGTTTAATGCTTTAATATCCCTGAATCCTCGCAAAGGGTTTCTGTGCCTCATTCCCCATGGACCTCTACTCCTTTCAAGTGGGTTAAGGAACCCAATTACTCCATGAGAATTCAGAGTCTGATGATGGGTCCTTATCATACTCTTCCCACATGCCTTTGCTTTTGACTTATGACGGTTGAATAAGTCCATTAGTCCCGAGTCTACTTTTGAGGACTGTGTAGCTAGAATAATGGAATACTTTAAGTGGAATTCTTATCAAGTAATGTCCAGAAAAGGTATTATGAGCTGCTAAACCTTCTGCAGTTCCTCCTGTGTTGGCTACTTAGACACCTTTATAGCTGCTTCCAGGTCTCCTCATTTTCAGTCTCCTGTTCCAAAGAAACGTAACCGGTTCTGTAAGGTTCTTGAAGATTTGTCAATTCTTAGTGTCCTTCTGCTGACCTTGCTGTGCTGTCGGTCTCCTCTGACAAGCCTTCCAAACTTTTTCCCTCATCCAAGCTTCTGCCTTCAGATAGGGATAATAAGACAGTGGAGAGAATTGGTAAGGCATATACTGCATCTACTTTGGCCTTTTGGTACATCGAGTACCAAACCTACATGACCAGATATGCTGTGGCCTTGATTGCCCAGGCTTGTCAGGTTCTTTCCAACATCCCTGATTCTAAGACAAAAAATTCTGCTCTTCCTATTTTGGGTTCCACCTCTCAGGTGGCGTGTCACTCTGTCAAGTGTAGGTATGATTCTGCTGATGCCTCTTCTGGAGCTACTGCGTTTGGGTCTGTCATGAGGCTTTATTCTTGGCTTTGCCTACAATCATTACCAGAAGACATTAAGGCCAAGTTGTTGTATGCTCCTTTGGATAATAAAAATGTCTTTGGAACTGCTGCAGCTGGTATGTTTTAAGTCTCTTCAAGGAACAGGTAAGGTTTTGCAGGACCTTAAACATATTTTTGTCTCTCCTGTACCTAATTTCCAGAGGAATAATCCTACTATGCTTTCTTTTCTTCATAGCTAGCCTCTTCAGGCCACTAAAGGCAGGAAGGGTGGTAGGCAAGCTCCTAAGTTTTCAGGATTCTGTGGCCCAGAAGCCTCCGTTATCTAACAAGCCTGCTTCTCTTTGACAGTCTTACCCCCCATCCCTCTGCCAGGTTCCCTTGTCTCTTCAGCTGTCCTTCTGTCTTCGAAACTGGCATATCATCACCTGAGATTCTTGGGTTCCATCTGTCTTTTGTCAGGATTACTTCACTGTGTGGAAGTCTTGTCCGTCTCCCTTTTCAAGTATGCACAAGACAGGTCAGGTATTTTCATAGAACTAAGGCTATTCATAAGTCTGACCATTTTATTGTCATCCCAGGACATTGGGTTTGGCTGTTTCATGACAAATGCCTATTTACTTCTGTTAGGGCTCACTCCACTAGGGCTTTTGCATCTGCTGGTGCTCTCAAGAGGTTGGACACCAATTCCATCCTTGAAGGATGGTACTTGGTCTTCAGTTGATACTTTTACTCTTCTTCTTATGTCTTTTTCCCGGTTAGAGGTCGCCACAGGGAGGACATGCAGACTCTGCACAGAAGGCACCCCAGCCGAGGATCAAACCGGAGAACCTCTTGCTGTGAGGCGACAATGCTGACCACTGCACCACCATGGCCGCCCTCAGTTGATACTTTTACTAAGCTTTATAAATTGGATATGGTTTCTAGAGCCACAGCAGGTTTTGCCAGAGCCATTCTGCATGAGTTTTAAGGGTTCTTCGCAGCCTTCCACCTCCCCTTCCCTTTCTTGAGCTTTTGTGCTCTCCCTGTGGTGAAGAATACTGCAGCAGTAATATACAGTTGTGTAAAATCTTAACAGTAGATATCCTTCTCTTCACTGTGCAGTATGTACTTGTGCATTCCCCTTTTATGTCCTATTGAGACTGTTCTGTACTGAGATAATTCATTTCTGGGTAACTGCGTCCAAACATAACTTGGATGCCGTATGTCCTGAACAGGGAGCATACATGTGACATACAGTGCGTACGAGATCTAAAGGCTTTGCTATACTGGCCAGACATTGGGCTATTCTTGGCAGGTGTTCTCTGTGGTGAAGAATACTGTAAGGTTTTGCACAGCTGTACTTTCCTAGCCATATTAAGGCCAATTACACTAGATTCACAGTAGCCTTCTTCAGGGGTATAAACACACAGTCCCTTTTGGAAGTGGCTACCTAGTCATCAGTCCATACTTTCTGCAAATTCTGGAACCAATGTTTTCCATTCAGTGCCAGGACAGGGTTTGTAATGGTGATCCTTCATGATCTGCTATCTTTATAACTTTCTCTGAGTGCTCAGCGAATCTTCCATTTATCATGACTTCAGCATTGAATAACATGGTAAACATGGTGCAGTTGTGGTAAGAACCCACCGTAATTGTAGTTGTCTGAGTATATTCCTTGTTGCATTCTTAATTCCCCACCACCTCCATCCTTTCTTCCTTTGGGTATCCTGTTGTCGGGGAAGGTACCCTATTTACCTTACCCACTTTCCTTTGTCTAGCCTCTGCCAGGCACCTTTCTTTATCTGGACTCATCCAGAACCTGAAGAGGTAGATTTTGGGACTTTGGGTCATTGCCCTGTGGGGAATGACTTTTGCAGGTCCAGATGTTCATCGTGCATACAGCTGCAGACATAACAGATGGGTTCTCCTGCCGTCAGGCAGGTCCTCGGTCGGCCGAATTCCAAAGTCTAGATCCGGCATCGGTTGTCGTTGCTTCTTCCCTGACGTCAGTGCGATAGGGGTATAAAAGAACCAGCCAACGCCATTTTCTTCAGTCTTTCTTGCCACGCGGTGCCCGAAGCAGAAGCAGTTCGCAAGTGCCGGTCGGCCAGCTCCTGAGATTATGAAAAATTTGGAAACTGAAGTAGTCTTAAAAGCTAAGTACCCTGTTGGGGAAACTTTTCTTGCCTCAGACCGATGTCAGACAAAGTTAATAATTGTATTTCTTGTGGGAAGCAAATACCGCATAAGGATTTCCATTCCCTCTGTATACCTTGTTTAGGCCCAGACCACGACGTCTCGGTCTGTCACTTTTGTGCTACCTTCAACAAACGCACTATTAAGCGTCGGGCGGAGTTCGCCCAGCATTTTTTTGGGAAAGCATTTAACTATACCATGTCGTCAGATACTCCGACTCTGGTTTTGTCTAAAAACCGCAAAGACAGGGACTGACACTCGAGGTCCGCGGCCTCTACCGACACCACGCCAAAGCCGACTCCACGTGGTCCGGTTCTCAGTGAGGTGCCTACGCAGCCCCTGATTACCGACGACACATCTTTGGCGGTGTCTCCTGTACCCGAGGTTGCAGGCTCCTCGGCCCACACCCCGACTACAGATACCGAAGACACTCTTGGCGTTGAAGCACAGAATGTGGACAGGTCCACCTCCACTCAAGGTGTCTTCAGACCTTCCTCTTCTTTCTCCATCAAGGCTTTCACCATGTCTAAAGCATCCATGCACCCTAAAAGACCAGCTACACAGGGCCCATCTCCAGGCCCCATGCCTAAGAAACAGATGCTTAAAATGGCTGAGGATTTAATTACTCTAATCAGAGGTTCTCAGCCACCTCCGGACAAAAGGCCCAGAGTGGAGGAAGATTCCCCCTCCTCCTGATCAGGGCTCCATTATTTCAGAGCACTCTGATGATCAGGAACAGTCTTACTCCCCTTTTGAAGACTCTGATGCAGAGGAGTCTATTCCTTCTGTATCCCCCCCTGAGGATTACTCATTTGGGGAAACTTTGCATACCTTAAGGGAACACTTCCACTGGGAAGGCTAGGATTATTCAGATTCCAAGAAAAGGCTCAGGGAATTTCTTTTGTTACCCCAGCACAAGCCTCTGGCTATATACCTTCTGTCTTGGACATCCTAGATGATGTTTACTCGGAGGCCTGCCTTAACCCGGACTCTCTACCCCCAGCTCCAGTTAAGCCGGACAGGTACTACAGGGTTTCTGACTCACACCAATTTCTTTACAAAAGCCATGCTGCTGACCTAGAAACCATCTCACAGGGGCCCAAGGGAGTTAAGGCTTCCATTGCTAAAAATCCACTGCCTTCCGAGAGAGATTCCAGATCCTTAGAAAGGTGGGGAAAAAAGGTATATACCTCGGCTACCTTAACCATGAGAGCCTTAAACTGTCAGTTTCATATGCTAAAATACCAACAGTTTCTGTTATCTCAATTGAAAAGTAAAATGTCACAACCTAAACAACCAGACTTGAAGGAGTTGCAGGATTTGATGCATAGTGCAGAACAAGTGGGTAAACATGCCTTACAATGTGGTTTTGATGCTCTAGAGGCCTCATGTTAGAGCTGCTGTTACAGGCTCAGTCATACGTAGGCATGCCTGGCTCAAGGAACAAGCCTTGCCTGATCATGTCAAAGCTAAATTACTAGACCCTCTTCAAAAGGATGTACTATTTGGGGCAAATGCTGAGGAAGTATTACGGAAAATGGAGGAAAAAGCTAAATCAATGCAAACTGTGAAAGAATTTCTACAGGTTCAACCCCCACGTTTTAGTAGAAATTGGCCTTCCAAAAACTGGTCCTTTCCTGCCACAGACAGACCCCAAAGAGGCAGATACAGGTGCCCGAGGGGCAGAGGACAATCACAAGGATCGTACAGAGGCAGACAGTGGCAAGCTCCTACACAAAGAGGTGGTGAGGACAACTCACAATCTTTCAGAAAGCAGACCCAATGACTTTCCCCTTTGCTGGCCAACCAGGTCTCAAATGGCAGCCCCCTTAGGAGGAAAGCTGGCACTATTCTCAAAAATTTGGCATGTTGTCACAAAGGACAAATAGATCCTGGACATTATAAACAGAGGCTATAAATTCCATTTTCATACCCTTCCAAAAATGAGAGGCATGCCAAACCTGCCACACAATCAAAGGGCAGAGGCACAAAAGCAAATTTCAGATCTTATGAACATGAAAGCTATTCAAGAGGTACCTACACACGAACAAGGTCAAGGTTTTTATTCCAGGCTATTTCTGGTGCCAAGGAAGGGAAAAGATTGGAGACCTATTTTGGATCTTTCCATCCTAAACACATTCCTACTCTTACCAAAATTCAGGATGCTCACTCTACAGCAACTTCTTCCCATGCTGGGCAAGGAGTCTTGGCTGGTAACATTGGACCTCAAGGAGGCATTACCTGCATGTCCCAATCAGACAAAATTGCAGAAGATACCTCAGATTTCTTGCAGGTTCAACCCATTATCAATTCTCTGCATTGCCCTTTGGCTTATCTACTGCGCCCAGAGTATTCACGAAATGCCTGGCATCAGTAATTGCCTACTGCAGACTTCAAGGGATACAAATATACCCTTATTTGGACGACTGCCTGATCCAAGCGGACAGCAAGCACATTCTTCTGAAACATCTGTCTTATGTAATAATGTTATTAAACTCTCTGGGATACACAGTCAACAAAGAGAAATCAAGGCTAATACCCTCTCTGAATATAATTTTCCTGGGTGCCAATTTGGACACAAACACCCAGATGGGCCTACCTCATGCCAGAGAAGCAGGGGCAACTAATTCAATATTTCAGAACACTGGCAAATTGCACCAGGCTGACTGCAAGGAAAATCCTGCAGGCTCTGGGATTCATGGCATCTTGCATCTTACTAATCCCATGTGCAAAGCTGCATATGAGAAAACTACAATGGTACCTAAAAAACATATGGTCTCAACACAGCCACAGTTTGGAAACAATAATACACTAATTCCATGTCTGCAAAAGGAATTTCTGTGGTGGGCTCAAGCATGTCAAACAAACACAGGTCTTCCATTCAGCCAGCCTCAAGCAAATCGAGCCATCACAACAGATGCCTCGGACTATGTCTGGGGGGCGCACATGACAGACCAGTGCATTCAGGGCAAATGGTCCCAAAAAGAAATGCACCTTCACATCAATCAAAAAGAAATGCTAGCAGTAATAAATGCTATTATAGCTTTCAAGGACCTTCTACAACCAGGTCAACTATTGATAAGAACGGACAACACCACAGTTATGTGGTACATAAACAAGCAGGGAGGAACACATTCTTATCCCCTATGCAGACTGGCCATGTCACTGTGGAACATGGCCATGGACTTACAAATGGAACTACAAGCACAGTACTTGCCAGGCAAGGAAAACACACTGGCAGACAACCTAAGCAGGAATATGACAGATCCACACGAATGGAAGTTGCATCCACAAGTTTTTACAGAAATAATGCAAGAATGGGGAAGGCCAGACATAGATCTCTTTGCCTCCCACAAAAATCATCAATTGACAAAATTCTGCTCGAGGATCTTCCTTCCAAAGGCCTGGAGAGTGGACGCTCTCTCTTTCAGTTGGACATCAATGACAGTTTATGCCTTCCCGCCTCTTCCTCTGCTGCCCAAAGTCCTATTGAAGACCAGAGCAGACAGACCAAAGATGATCCTCATTGCTCCGGACTGGCCAAGGCAACACTGGTACCCACTCCTAAGGAGCCTGACTCATTCCCCTCCATGGACCCTGCCTCTAATGCCTCTTCTTCTGACTCAGCACAGCTTCAAAACTCATCACAGTCAGCTAAAAACACTCAATCTAGCCGCATGGAAGATTCCTTAGCATCACAGCAGGCCCTACTCTCCAAGGAGGTGCAGGATGTCATTTTGGAGGCCAGAAGGCCATCAACTAGAAAAGCTTACTCCGCAAAATGGAAACTATGTCCTTCAAGAATGCAACTGCAGTCCTGACATATGGGTTGTCCTGCCTCAGGCAGCCCTTCGGTCGGCCAGATTCCAAAGTCTGGGTCCGGCGTCGGCTGAAGTCGCCTCTTCCCCAAAGTCAAAGCGGCTGGGGTATAAAAGCATCAGCCGACGCCATCTTCTTCAGTCTTTCTTGCCGCGCGGTGCTCGAAGCAGTTTGCAAGTGCCGGTCGGCCAGCTCCTGTGTTTTCAGATCCGAAGTCATCAAAAAGCTAAGTACCCCGTTGGGGAACCTTTTCTTGCCTCAGCCGATGTCAGATAAAACTGCAAAAGTTAATAATTGCTTGTCTTGTGGTAAACAAATACCTCATAAGGACTTCCATTCTTACTGCCTTCCCTGCCTCGGCCCAGACCACGACGTCTCGGCCTGTGCTGCCTGTGCTTGCTTCAATAAGTGCACACTTAGGCGCCGGGCAGAATTTGCTGAAGACTTTTTTTGGGAAAATTACTCCTATATCATGCCGTCGGAACTACTGACAGCACATATTTCCAAAAACGGAAGGACCGGGACCGACATTCGCGGCCCGCGACTTCCACCGGCACCACGCCAAAGCCTACCGCGAGTGCATCCCTCTCTTCGGAGGCGGTAATTCAACCGCTCCAGGCCGACGACACCGCTTTACTGCACACTTCGGTCCCGGAGGCTACCCCGGTGCCGGTTGTTGATTTTCCTCCTGAAACCGAAGCCCAAGATTTGTCTGACACCATACCAGTGGACAAAGTTACTCCAGCATGTGGGGCAGCTAGGCCTCCTGTGTCTATGTCCGTCAAGGCCTACACACGTGCTAAGGCTGCCAGCCAGGCTAAGTCTCACCCTCCTAAATCTTTTCCACAGGGTCCCACTTCTGATGAACAGATCATGACTTTAGCTGCAGATCTAATTTCTTTAATCAGGGGCTCTCAGGCTCATCCAGACAGAGGTTCTCAACCGCCTTCAGACAAAAGGCCTAGGGTTGAGCAGGCAGATACCCTTTCCTCAGATGAAGCCTCTGGTGAGTCAGGCCATTCTGATTCCCAGGAAGAATCCTTCCCGGCCTATGAGGATTCTGATGCTGATGAATCCATTCCCTCTGCCTCTCCTCCCGAGGATTTTTCTTTCGGGGAAATTCTCCACTCCATGAGAGAGCATTTTCAGTGGCAGGGCCAGGATCTCTCCGACTCCAGGAAAAGGCTTCGGACTTTCCTCAAGTTACCCCAGCACAGGCCTTTAGCTATTCCCCCAGTGTTAGATGTATTGGATGATGTGTTCTCAGACTCCAGTACTTCTCCTGATTCTCTCCCTCCTGCTCCTATCAAGCCAGACAGATATTACAGGGTTCCTGAAACTCATAAACATCTCTTTAAGGCCCACTCTGTTGATATAGAAACTATTTCTCAGGGGCCCAAAGGAGTGGCCACTTCCATGGCCAAAAATCCTTTGCCCGCAGACAGGGAATCTAGGTCCCTGGAGAGGTGGGGTAAAAAAGTTTATACCTCATCCACCCTTGCCATGAGGGCACTTAACTGTCTTTTTCATATGTTTCAGTATCAGGATTTCTTGATGGATGATTTGCAGAAAAAATTAGCCTCTCCTGAGCCTTTAGATAGAAAGGCCTTGCAGGATTTGGTTCGTAATACTCAGCAGGTTAGCAATCATTTTCTTCAGTGTGGTTATGATGCATTGGAAGCTTCATGTAGGGCAGCTATGACAGGGGCCGTCATACGTAGACATGCTTGGTTGAAAGAACAGACATTACCAGATCATGTTAAAGTAAAGCTTCTAGATGCACCTCTGGAAAAAGAAAAGCTATTTGGTGCTAATGCACAGGGTGTGTTGAAATCAATTGAGGAAAAGGCTAAATCAGTACAAACAGTCAAATAATTTCCTCCAGGTCAGCCACCAAGGTTCAGTAGGAATTGGCCTTCGAAGAATTGGTCCTTTCCAGACACTGACAAGTTCCAAAGGGGAAAAAACAGGCGTGCTCGAGGTAGAGGGCAATACCAAGGCTCCTACAGGGGCCGCCAATGGCAACCAACTAATCAGAGAAGTGGCGCAGGGACTTCTACTGCTCCACAGGGACAATCACAATGACTTGACTTTGACAATCACGACCAAGGCTCAAAGGAAGCACCTTTAGGCGGAAAATTATCTTTATTTTCAAAAATCGCACTTTTACAAAGGACAAATGGATTTTGGACATAATAGACAAAGGTTACAGGTTCCACTTCCATACCTTACCAACAAGACAAGGCATGCCAAACCTGCCACAAAATCAAAGGGCAGAGGCACTCATACAAGTTTCAAAGCTGCTACAAATCAAAGCAATAGAAAAGGTTCCTCCTCAGGAACAAGGCCAGGAATTCTACTCAAGACTGTTCCTTGTTCCAAGAAAAGAAAAGCAATGGAGACCTGTACTGGACTTGTCCGCTCTAAACACTTTTCTCATTGTGCCAGAATTCAAAATGCTGACGTTACAGCAACTTCTTCCCATGCTGGGCAAGGGGTATTGGCTGGTTACTCTGGACCTCAAGGAGGCATACCTGCATGTCCCAATCAGACACAGCTGCAGAAGATACCTCAGATTTCTTGCAGGGTCAGAGCATTATCAATTCTCAGCATTGCCTTTTGGCTTATCTACTGCGCCCAGAGTATTCACGAAATGCCTGGCATCAGTAATTGCACATTGCAGACTCCAGGGGATACAAATATACCCTTACCTGGACGACTGCCTTATACAAGCGGACAGCAAGCAAGCCTAGATAAGAAACTTGGACTATGTCATTCACTTACTACAGGCTTTGGGATACACAGTCAACATTCAAAAATCAAGACTACTGCCATCCCAACAAATAATTTTTCTAGGAGCCAAACTGGACACAAACTCCCAAATGGCTTTCCTCACAGAAGAAAAACAAGAACAATTACCAGATTACTTCAAAAGCCTAGCAAAGCACACCCAGATGACTGCAAGGAAAATCCTGCAGGCCCTGGGTTTCATGGCATTTTGCATTCTTCTGATTCCACTGGCAAGACTACACATGAGAAAACTACAATGGTACCTAAAAAGTTTATGGTCTCAACACAGCCACAACTTAGAAGCAATTATTCCACTCATTCCATGTCTACAACAGGAATTTTTGTGGTGGGCACAAGCAAGCCAGCTAAACAAAGGCATGTCTTTCAACAAACCTCAAGCAAGCCAAACCATTACAACAGACGCCTCAGATCATGGATGGGGGGCGCACATGGAGGGCAGATGCGTTCAAGGGCAATGGGCACCCCGAGAATTGCATCTGCACATCAATCAAAAAGAGATGTTGTCAGTGATTCATGCAATCGAGGCCTTCGGAAAATTTCTTCAACAAGGCCATCTGCTAATAGACAGACAACACCACTGTTATGTGGTACATAAACAGGGAGGCACCCATTCTTACCCCCTCTGCAGACTAACAATGACTCTTTGGGAAAAGTCCCTGAAACTGAACATACAGTTGCAATCCCAGTTTGTCCCAGGCAAGGACAATGTTCTGGCGGACAGTCTAAGCAGAAACATTATGGACCCGCACGAATGGATGTTGCATCCAGACATTTTTTCACAAATAACTAGTGCATGGGGAAGGCCGGACATAGATCTCTTTGCCTCACACCTCAATCATCATCTGAAGAAGGTTCTGCTCAGTACATCCATCCTCAAGCCTGGAGAATGGATGCACTCTCCTTCAGCTGGAATCCTCAAGCCTGGAGAATGGATGCACTCTCCTTGAGCTGGAATTCTCTAACAATCTATGCATTCCCACCTCTACCATTAATGACCAAGGTGTTACTGAAGATCAAAGCAGAACAACCGAAAGGCATTTTGATAGCTCCAGACTGGCCAAGACAGCACTGGTATCCATTACTAAGGAGCATAACTCGCACCAATCCGTGGCTCCTTCCTCAATGGCCTCTGCTTATAACTCAGCACAATTACAGGACTATTCATCCCAACCTGCAAACATTGCAACTGACAGCTTGGAGGGTCCCATGACTTCTCCCCATATCTCTCTCTCCAAAAAAGTTCAAGAGATCTTACTGGAGGCACGCAGGCCTTCCACCAGAAAAACTTATTCAGCCAAATGGAAGAGATTCAACGTCTGGAATGCCAACAAGGGTCAGGATGCATCAGTAATGAGCATCCCACAGATACTAGAATACTTGGCAGAAATGCTTCACAATGGCCTTTCCTATTCTTCCATAAAAATACACGCTTCAGCAATTTCAGCAAAATACAACTGTGATCCACCTGTGTTTTCACATCCTTTGCAAAGACAGTTTCTAAGAGGGATAGAGTATTAAACCTCCAAGAAAACCACCAGTGCCTGCATGGGACCTTAACTTCGTCTTGGAAAAATTAACTCTTCCTCCTTTTGAGCCAGCAGTATCTTCAGAATTGCAATTTCTCTCCTGGAAAACAGTTTTTCTGTTGGCAATTACTTCAGCAAGAAGAGTCTCGGAGATACAGGCCCTCATGGCAGTACCTCCATTTCTCATTTTCCATCAGGACAGAGTCTCTTTAAGAACCAATCCTTCATTCATGCCAAAAGTGATATCCAGGGTTTCTCTAAATCAAGCAATTCACCTGCCTACCTTCTTTCCCAATCCTCAAAATAAAGGAGAAAAGCTTCTGCACACTTTGGACATACACAGGCAATTGCGCTACTACTTGGACAGAACAAAGGCCAACAGAAAGTCTGACCAACTATTTGTAGCTTACGCTGCTGGAGTACAAGGAAAGGCAATTTCCAAACAAACAATTTCAAAATGGATTGGAAACTGCATCAGATTCTGCTACTCTTTCCATGGAAAAGGTGTGCCAGCCAATATCAGGCCACACTCCACCAGAGCTACAGCCACCTCCACAGCCTTTCTAAGAGGGGTGGCTACAAAGGACATTCTAGAAGCTGCTACATGGAGCTCCGTGCATACATTTTCCAAACATTACAACCTGCCTTTATATTCCAGATCCCAAGCAGGCTTTGCTTCTGCAGTCCTGCAGGGCATTTTAGCTACACCATCCTTATCTTAGATCCTACCACCCCCAGCTTGGCTATGGTATTCAACCCATATGTCAGGACTGCAGTTGCATTCTTGAAGGACATAGTGCAGTTTTGTACCTACCATAAATGTAGATGTCCGATAGATATGCAACTGTAGTCAGGTTTTCCCTCCCTCCTACCCCACTGTAATTCTCTTTTTTTTAGGGTCCACTCCCCCCTTTTTCAAATTAGCTGGGGATATCTGTTATGGTGTATCTGTTTATTACTGTTGTGCATGTCTGGAATTTTTATCCATTCTCTAAATTTAGCCTTCCTTGGAGGGCACCTGGCATCTGGGGCAAGAAACACTGAAGAAGATGGCGTCGGCTGATGCTTTTATACCCCAGCTGCTCTGACGTCGGGGAAGAGGCGACTTCAGCTGATGCCGGACCCAGACTTTGGAATCCGGCCGACCGAAGGGCTGCCTGAGGCAGGACAACCCATATGTCAGGACTGCAGTTGCATATCTATCGGACATCTACATTTATGGTAGGTACAAAACTGTACTTTTTTGTGTCTGGAATGAGAAAAAGGGCCAGAACCCTGGAAAACTGAATTTACCTCAAATACTACAATATTTGGCTGAACTGCTAAGCAGTGGACTTTCGTTCTCCTCCATCAAAATCCATGCCTTAGCCATTTCTGCAGAATACAACACAGATTCTCCTTTATTCTCTCACCCTCTTTTAAGACAGTTCCTCAGAGGGGCTAAGAATTTAAGACCTCCAAGGAAACAACCAATACCTGCTTGGGATCTCAATTTCATTCTGGAAAAACTGACTTTGCCTCCTTTTGAGCCAGCTGCCTCATCAGATTTGCAATATTTGTCCTGGAAAACAGCTTTCCTTCTGGCTATCACTTCAGCTCGTAGAGTTTCAGAACTACAGGCTCTCATGGCTGTTCAGCCTTTTATCATCTTCCATCAGGACAGAGTTTCCTTACGAACCAACCCGTCCTTTATGCCTAAAGTGGTATCCAGGGTAGCTTTAAATCAGGCCATACATTTACCTACTTTTTATCCCAATCCTCAAAACAAAGGAGAGAGATTACTACACTCCTTGGACATCCACAGGCTACTGCGTTATTTGGACAGAACAAAACCTTTCAGAAAATCAGAACAGCTCTTTGTGGCCTATGCGGTAGGAGCACAAGGAAAACCAATTTCCAAACAGACAGTCTCAAAATGGATATCCACTGCATACGCTTTTGCTATTCCTTTCATGGCAAAACTGTACCTACAGGCATTAGAACTCATTCCGCCAGGGCCACAGCCACCTCTGCAGCCTTCCACTGAGGAGTTCCTACCAAGGATATTTTGGAAGCAGCCACTTGGAGTTCTGTGCATACCTTCTCCAAACACTACAACCTACCATTATACTCCAAATCTAGAGCAGGCTTTGCCAATGCAGTCTTGCAGGGCATTTTGGCTCCTCCTAGTTCCACCTAGTGCCTACCACCCCTTTCTTAGCTTTGGGATTCTACCCATCTGTTATGACTGCAGCTGTATGCACGATGAACATAGTACAGTTTTGTACCTACCATAAATGTAGATGTTAGTGCTAATACAGCTGCAGTCCAGGTTTCCCTCCCTCCTTCCCCGCTAGGGGTATTCTTTTATGGTGTATTTGCTTGCAACTACTGTTTTTTGATTATATTGCATTGCATTGCTACATAATTTTATGTATTGCCTTCCTTCTGGGGGCACCTGACATCTGGGGCAAGAAAAACTGAAGAAAATGGCGTTGGCTGGTTCTTTTATACCCCTGTCGCACTGATGTCAGGGAAGAAGCGACGACAACCGACGCCGGACCTAGACTTTGGAATTCGGCCGACCGAGGACCCGCCTGACGGCAGGAGAACCCATCTGTTATGACTGCAGCTGTATTAGCACTCTAACATCTACATTTATGGTAGGTACAAAACTGTACATTTTGCTTTCACTCCTGCCCGCAAGTCTCTTGGTTCAGAAAGGACAAAAAAGTTTTGACAGGAATCCTGAAGTCACGACTGCAGCAGTGAAAATATTCAAACATTTATGGTAAGTTGCCAGCACAAATGTATTTTTCTGTCTTTTGATTTTTGTTGCCTTTTCTGGTTTTCAGGTGATTAGTTTCTTAAATTCATAGGTAGAGGTAGTAGGTGTGTGGTCTAGGAAATCATTGAGGAGCATAGCTCAGTTTCCCAGTTGCCTCAGCATATTGTTGAGTTAAGTGACTTGCTGAGAGTTAAACAGTAAGCAAAGAGAGGCTGATGGAGTTGAATCCTGGAATACAGGAATCAACTCTTTGATAGTTTAAAGCCTTAATCCTCTGCACTTGCACTATCTACCAAACTGATTAGGGAGTTCTGTAGAAGAAATGAGTGATGGGTAGCCTGCATTCTTTCTTCACCTATTATTCAGTGTGTTTCTTGTTTCCAGTTGCTTTTTAATGATTGCATACTTTCAGTGTCTTGAGTGTGAGTCAAGGTTGATTATATTTTTTATACTATTAATTTATAGATATACAGCAGTGTCTCCTGCCAGCCCACTGTTGTGCTTTTGATTTATGCTTGTGTAACTGATGGACTGGTTGAGATGGGTGCGCTCTAGTCTGTATTGACCAGCCCATCATGGGAAAATCGGTTTGGTACTTTCCTGACAGTAGCACTTCCCTGGTGGTTGAGCGAGTATGGGAGCAGTGCATACAGTTGGGATCACAGTAGGGGCCAAAGCTCAGGAAAAACAAAAATACCATTGGTCTGTGAAGGGTCCCATGATGATGCTAGTAGAGGTGGCAGTCCCAAAAGAAGACAGTAGATTGTGAATTGTAGTTACAACCAACGAAGTAGGAAATGGAGGCTTGTGATGGTGGAGGGTGTGCAGTAATGGGGCTGGGAGCTAAGTGAGAAGTAAGATATTATACTGAAGTGTACAGTAGGTTCTGCATACTGTTTGACTTCCTTAACTGCTTTCCAGATCGGTTTCCTGCAGTCAACAACCTGATCCAGAGGATAAACCTAAGAAAACGGCGAGACTCATTAATTTTGGGTGCAGTGATCGGGATCTGTACAATTCTATTGTTGTTATATGCCTTCCACTGATGGTTCACCACCACTGTCTTTGTTTCTCAGACATCCTTCAGCCTTGGATGTTGTCAGATGCCCTGAAACCCTAGGCTGTTTTTCGTTCATGAGGAGATGCCTTGGATCTGGATTTCTACCACTGACTACACTGTACTGTTCTTATGTGAAAGGTGTACTATCCGCTTTCCAGAATCTTCTCATTGGTTTCCCCAAATCTATTTTCTGAAAGGGTGTACTAATCCGCTGTTCCAGCAATCTGTCTGCGAT
>NC_056747.1:771846726-771869388 GCF_019279795.1 Protopterus annectens | reverse complement strand
TTTTCCTCTGCAAGATTCCCGGACTGGGATGTGTAGGTAGGCCTCATGTCTTGGGTGGCTAACCAAGCATCCTTGGAAAGCAAAGGAAGAAGCTGCTGGAGGGCGAGCATTTTGAATTTTGGTATCACCAGAAAGGTGTTTAGACTGGATAGATAGAGGATTGGGCGCCAGGTGCCCTCTTTTCTGGGTACCAGGAAGAGTCTGGAATAGAAACCTTCACCTATTTGGTCTGCAGGAACATACGGTATTGCCCTCATGGAGAGCAGGGAAAGGACTTGCTTTTTGGCCTCTGCCCACTGGTTTGGAGTAAGATCTGGGAACCCCTTTGGGGTTGGCAGTGTGTGGAAATAAAATTTGTATCCCCAGGACACTATGTTGAGGACCCATCGGTCGTTGGTAATAGAGGGCCAGTTGTTTGCATGGAAGGAGAGTTTTCCTCCTAGGAACACAAACAAGTGGGCAGAGGTAAGGGATGTAGGTGTAAAGTTATTGTGAGTTCTTACCATAAGGAGGTGGCTTAGCACTCCCTGTTTTTGAAGAGAAGGAACTCCATTGCTTAGATCTCTGCATTCCCTGGGACTGCTATCTGGGGGTTGTTTCCCCTGGGTCTGGGCTGGGCTGAGCTGGCCTGGAGGGGCCTGAAAGGACCAGTGCTTGGAGGGGCAATGCCTACTGAACTTCGGAAGCTGGACCTGTAAAAAGTCCAACTGTCTGCATAGATTTAGCTTTTTCTTCCATCTTTTTTTTAAGACCTCTTCTGCCTTGGTGCCAAACAAATCGTCTTTGCATCCGGTCTGGCAAGGTCTGTTCCTTAAGCCAAGCATGCCTTCTAAGGACAGAAACACTGACTGCTGCCCTGCAAGATGCTTCAAGGGCGTCAAAGCCACATTGCAAGGTGTGCTTTGTAACTTGGCTTGCAGAATGCGTAAGCTCTTGTAATTCTTCATTTTCTGCACAAGCAGGAAAGAAAGATATTTTTTGTTTGCGGAGTTCCATGGTATGCTGCTGATATTTCAGCATGTGTAACTGATGGTTTAGTGCTCCAATAGCAAGAGTTGCAGAGGTGCACACTTTTTTACCCAATCTGTCTAAAGCTCGGGAATACCTGTCTGAAGGGGTGGGATTCTTAACTGAGGTTGCTTTAATTCTGGGTCAGCAGTAGGATTTTTGAAAAGGAATTTGTGACAGTCAGTGACTCTGTAGTACCGGTCAGGTTTCCTGGGAGCAGGAGGAAGGGTGTCGGAATCAAACTGGATTCCATTAAATCATCATCCACATCACCAGGACAGGAGGAATGGCTAAAGCTCTGTGCTGTAGTAAATTTAAGAATTCCCAGAGTCTTTTTTGACTGAGGATAGTCCTGACATTCCCATTGGAAATGTTCCCTTAAAGTATGCAGGGTTTCACCAAATGAAAAATCCTCAGGGGGAGAGGCAGAAGGAATTGATTCCTCTACATCAGAATCCTCATAAGCAGAGAGGGGTTGCATGTCTTCATATTCAAAAGCAGAGTCATCAGACTCCTGTTCAGATAAAACTACTGGGGACAAGTCTCTCTTTCTTTTGGAGGAGGTAGCCTGGCTTCCTCTAATAAACACAATAAGGAACTGAATACGTGAAAGAAGTCATTGGTTTGTGTAGAGTATCGGTTGTGCGAAGAACTTCCTTGGAAGCCGGTGCCTGCTCAGCAGCTCCAAACCCATCCAAGCTAGAGACATGTGCAGGATCCTTAGTCGAAGAGTAGTCTCTTGGCATACCGGATTCAAAGGGTCTCAGTAGTGGTCTGCAAATCCACAGAAGCAGGCATCAGGGGCTGCGAAAGCTCCTCACTGAGGACCGGATGACTGACGATTAGCTTAAAGGAAGCGTCGTCAGCAGTTTTGGACCTGTGCGGTCTGTGTCTGTCTTTATCCTTACATTTTTTCGGGAACATTGGTAGTCAGATGACTTACCAAAGCCATATCAGAATTCGAGGACTGAGCGCAAAATTATCTAGCTACAATAAGGGCCTGACGATTTACAGTTCTGGCGTTGAGCAAAGCACAAAAGCAACAGCGAGGGATGTCATGGTCTGGGCCTAAACAGGTGACACAGTAAGAATGGAAGTCTCGGTGTGGTATTTGCTTTCCACAGGCGAGACAATAGTTAACTTTTTCTGACATCGGTTAGAGCAAGAAAAAAGGATCCCCAATGGGGTATTTAGCTTTAGAAGACTTCAATTCGGAAAAGAAAACTCAGGTAGCAGCAGACCGGCACTCATGGGAACTGTTTCTGCTTCAGGCTCCTAGGCAAGAAAGACTGATGTAATGTCGTCGGCTGCCTGATTTTATACCACTGACGACCTGATGTCAGTCCTGGAGCGATAGCAACAGATGCAGAAATACTAAGCCTCTGGTATTCGGGCCAACTGAGGGCTACCCCTGGCAGGATAACCCAAGTATTATGACTGCAACAATGAAACACGAAGAACATCTTCAAATCTACTTAAGCTGCTGGTTTGAAGGGTAGCCTGGTTAGAGCCTGAACCATTAAGGTAATATCCCCAAGAAGGGACTGGAATTTTCATAAGGAGTTTAAACAGAAAAGTTCCCTAAAAGCCTTAGATAGTTTTAGGGACACATTATGATTTCCGTTTTTCTCCCAACATGAAAAATGGATATGGCTGAAAGTTGAACCTTAATGGTTGAGAAACTGACATCCTCCTGAAATAAACCTACTAGAAAATCCAAAACAGAAGGAAGAGATGCTAAAAAAGGTGTAAGCCCTCGGAAGAGTCCCAAATAATACATCTTTTCCACTGCTGTAAACCTTTCTTGCATTAAGTTTGAGATAACATATGGGTAACTGAAGTGGAAAACCTGGCATCTTTGGACATCACTGGAATCGAAGGAACCATGCAGTTTACTTCAGGGCTTTCAAGTCTCAATGGGGCTATCCAGATAACAGAGACAGGTGGTCTGAACAAGGGAATCAGCATCCATGAAGGGTGTTTCAGATGAGGTCAGAGGAAGAAAATACAAACCTGCCATGGCTAAAAGGGGGAAATGGACTACTGTTCCTTGCTTCTGACAGCGTTCTGCAGAAATTTGTTTAGAAAGGGAAAGGCATACAGAAGAACCAGGGGCCAAATGTGGACCAGAGCATCACTCAGTAACTGACCCAGGGGGGGGGGGGGTGTCAGATCAAAGTAACTGCTGCACTTGATGCTCAGGCATGAAGCAAAAAGGTCGCAGCATGGCTGGCCCCAATGACTGAAAATCATAAATGCCACTGTGTGAGGGACTTCTCATGGAGCAAAACAACAGACCTGCTCAACTTGTCCACCAAGACATTGGACCTCTTTGGGATATGCATTGCCACTAGAAAGCATTGAGAAGATTGCCCACTGCCACGCCCTTATGGCTTCCCAGCATAACAGGTATGAATTGGTTTCCCTCTGCTTGTTGATGAGCTAAACTACCATCATGTTTTCTATCTGAATGTAGTGCACACACCTTTGGGGACAGGGTCCTGAAAGGCCAGCTATGCTAGGAGGACCACTCACCTCTCCAAAACATTAATGTGAAGACTGGTCTCTGTCAAGGACCATGTACCTTGGACTATCATAGAATTAGTTAGAATTCCCAGAGGAATTTCAACAGAAGTTAACTTTTTATTTTAATAGAACAGCAAGAAAATTAAAATAAAAAGTTAACACAATAATATACATGTGTATATTAAAAAAAAAAAAAAAAACAGAAAGAAATCAAAAGTATACAACAATGAAGAGGAAGAGAAGTTCCCAAAGAGATCCTACCAAAGTCTGGAAGCTGTAATCCAACAATGCAGGTTGCTGAGGGATTCAACTGCACAAGTCTTACAGCTGACAGCAAAAAACTGAATAATTGCCTTTCTTTGACAGGGGTTCAGCTTCTCCTGATGGGAGAGGCTTAGCCAGTCCCTTATCACAGAGTCAGAGAAGGAGATTTTGAGCTCTGGAAAGATGGCAGTGTGAGTTTGTGTGCAGGGACTGAAACCATACTCCACTGAGGCAGTGTGAATAATGAAAATCAGAATGAAAAGTGTTTGCCCAACAGTATGAATGTCCTTAATCAAGAGCAATCAAGAGCTCTGACCACATCAGAGTAAAAATATATTAAATTTGTGAATGCATGCTGATAAATACCCCAATTACTGCTTTCATCTCCTTCCAACATATAAAACAGTACTCTTTCAAAGGTCTTCCTAATTAAACAACATTTTTTGAGAGAATGGGCAACTTGACATGGAATAGAATGTTACAGAAGACAACATTCAAATTAGAGTTACTTAGAATGTTCAAGGGGAATCCAGTCTGTATGCTCAACCTTAGTTGACTCCTCAGATTCTGGAGAACACCTGAAGTGAGTAAAGCTTGCAGTCTCTACTGTGTTTGAAGAGAATGCTAAAACATTTTGAAGTGGCAGCCTCTACCCAGAGAAGGGGCTGACTGTAGCTATACCTATCTCCCAATTCTTAATATGAGCTACCACTCGCTTCCAGGTTCTCAAGACCCCAGCCTACCTAGGCAACCTTGAAGCTTACTTCCAGAGCATACCAGAAGTCTCTCCTCACCAGATGGGCTCCTAACTACATATAAAGTGAGCTGCAAGGACAACAAAAAGCATTGTTCAGGAAATCCACCCAAAACATTCTGTCACTCAAACATAAGGCTACTATAGCCTGCAAGGCTCCTTCACTTCACTAGAGACCACAGACAGCACTCCTCAAGCCATACTTCAGGGTGGGACCAGCCTGCCACTAGCAGCTGTTCCATCCTTTACCCAACCATTCCTGTCTCTCAAGTTCCTTCTCAAACTTGGGTATCAGGCAGCAGAGAGGGCCACCCTGGCATCATGCCAGCCAGTAACTGGAGATTTAGTACAGTTAGATCCTTTTGTCATTGTGTTTTAAACTCACCTGCCCAATCTAAGCTTAGATGGCCAAAATTACAAGTCTAGTGTTTTTGTGACAGATTTGTGTTCAAATGTCATGGATAAGGACTACCAATGAGAAAGGAGAGTTACAAATTGCTGAAACAAGGTTTTGTACGGCAACATAGTATTGGAGCCAGTTTAAGAAAGTTACACTAGTTCTGGAAATTAATGCTGGACAGAAAATTGCAACTTTCTTTACTAGTATTAGAACCACCTTGTCAAATGCAAAAAATGTACTTATGTAGGGTGAGGTGCAATAATGATCCTTATGCTAGGATTCAGCTCCAACTCTGGGGGCACTGGGAAGCTAGTTGTTAAAAAGCTTCTTTAGGGAAACACTGCTTGACTGAAATGCAGTTTCAACCAAGATGGGTGGGACAATCAACATTATTTGAAGATTTTCATCCTTAGTGTGTCCTTTTTACTCTATCTACAGATCTTGGGTGAAAATAAAAGCTTTGAGAGAATTTCCAATTCCCAAACATAGGGTGCAATTCAAAAATATTTAGCAATTTACAATTATAAAAATGAAAGGAGATTTATGTAGACTCAGTCTAACTGGATAATGAACACGCAGTAATGTGTTTTAAAGTACTTTTGATATTTAATATTTGGATTCACACAAAAATATCTGCCAAAGCAGATATCAAACATTTCTGTAAATTATACGGTTGTGTTAGGAATGTAATCATAACTGAAAATATTAAAAGTATTATTCACTTTTGAAGACTCACTTCTGGGATTCCTTCTTGTAGGTCCCAGATAGCAGACCCGACTTCCAGAGCTTTACAACTTCCCGCTCCCACTTGTACGCCAAGACATGCGAGATAAGGGGGCATCAGAATAGTATCCTCTCAGAAAATTTTCCCATATGGCTCAATTAGCCAAATATCTATAAAAACATGCTGGCACACCAGATTGTGAATTTTTTGTACAGCATACACATGCATACCTGTTGCGGTTAAAGATTTGTAGATGGACTCAGCCAATGTTCTTATACCACCATCCTGACATTCCTCTGGGGGGGGGGGGGTGAGGCCAAGGACTGGAAGTTAGGTTTGTCAATAGGCTCCTCTAGACAGGCATCCCAGACATGACTGCAATGGTAAATACTATTAGGAACATAACTAGACTAATCTTCTGCAACAGACAAGGAAAAACAGTTCCAGACACAAAGCAATGAAACTGTGGTTGGTTATCCTTGCCTTCTTCCCAAACAATCAAATGGCTTTAAGTTAAAAGCTCCTTAGCACAGCCGTGGGATTATAAAGTTTGGCGAAGAAAAACAATATAATGTACAGAAGGTTCTGAACAAAAACGCTTAAATAACCTGAAGGACTTGCAGCACTCAAGGTCAGAGCACAAACTTGGTGATCCAGTATAACAAACTTGAATTTAATTGACTGATGTTAATTACAGCCAGTAAATTAAACAAAAGATACAGATGTAAAATTTGTACATATCCAAGTAATCCCCTTTCCTGGTTGTCTGCATCGGCCTGGCACTCAAAAATATTAAGTCTCAGTTTGCCACATACATCAAAAAAGGCTGTCTTCCTTTGAATAAAGTAACTGCGCAATGATGCAACTAAACCACCACCTTAATCTGAACATGTCAGTAAATCCAAATATATTTTCAGAGATATCAGATTTTTATAATAACCAACAAAATCAATCTTGAAAGAGATTTTTGCTGAAAAAGTCAATAAATATTACTCGTGTATTTATTGATGGTGCTTTTCTACCCACTTTTCAAATCAGCTGATGTGCAATGAAAGAATAGTTTAAAATCTTACCATAACCATAGATGTCCTTGTCTTCCACAATGCAGTAATCATAACCTTTGAGTTATCCTCTGTTTAGCTACTCAAACATCCAGCTAGAATACAAAAGCTTTAGTCAGTGCAAGTTATGTGGGACGTCTGACATTGGCCGTAGGGTGCCTGGGAAATAAAAGTGATGTGTGCACGTACCTTTCCTCAGAATGCCCCAGACACCAGTCCCAGGATAGCTGCTCCTGTGTCATCCAACAAGGCATTTATATTATATAAATATTAGAGAGGGTAGGGAGGAGGGATAGAATAATGCAACATGAAAGAGGAGGACATATTGTTATGGTAAGATTTTACACAACTAATCAATGTCCTATTCCCATACTGCAGTATTCATAACCTTTGGGGGAGTGCCAGAACTCAAAAGGAAGAAGAGAAGGGTAGTATGGAATGGTTTTCCAAGAACCTATGCAAGATTGCCCAAGCAAATCCTGCTCTAGACCTGGAAATATGGTCCAGTTTGTAGTGTTTGGTGAAGGTATGGACAGATGTCCAAGTAGCTGCCTCTAGAATAGAAGCCATGTCCAGACCTATGAAGAAGCCCCCAGATCAGGTCCTGGCTTTAGTGAAGTAGGCTTTAACTTTTGAGCTTAAATGTTTTTCATGGTAGGTGTAACAAATGGAGATGGCCTTGGAAATCTAGGCAGAAATGGTCTGTTTGCCACCGCTTGTCCCAGAGCTCTAGAGTGAAAGGAAACAAAATTGCTCTGATCTAAACCCAGAGAAAAAAATGCACCAAAAGGACCATGGAAAACTCCTTTTAATGAATAAAAGCAAATAAAAGACCAGTATAAAGTCCAAATACAACTGCGGTGGTTGTGCTGCGGTAGCGTTGTCGCCTCATAGCAAGACGTTGTCCCATTAGATTCTCAGCTAGAGCGCCTTCTGTGTGGAGGCATATGTGAATGGGGCGTGCCTTCGTTGAAGGTTGTGCGTCAGGGCTGGTAACCCGGTACGTAAAAATCCACTACCAATCATTAGCGGACCGGAGTTAAGCTGTGGCGACCCCTAACCGGGAAAAGCCGAAAGACACAAACACACAGTCCAAATACACAGTGTTTCATGTTGAGCGCTTTCATCAATGAATTGACTTCATCAGAACAAACTGAACCTCACCCCTAAAACATTTAAATACTCTTTCTTAACAAGCAGTAATCAGTACTCCTAAGGAATGCTCAGCTCACATCCACTTTTTAAAGAAACATGAACCCATTTAACCATAATGAACAAACAACACAGTAAAATCAGTACACCGATTTAAAATGTTTTCTTACGTAATATTAAACCCAAAAAAACTTTGCATCAAATAAACACTTTCCTTACTATTTCACCCTCTTTATACACGTAAGTAAAATATTCATTTTCCATGTAAAATAACATGAATATTTGTAAATTCAAATACATTATGTTATCTTAAAAGCTTTTTCTTTGAGTACTGAGTAAATGCATAAATGGTCAGAGACCTGGAGGGAAATTAGCAGCTAACCTAAGCTGCCACATGAGTTCTCTCTTGCTCAAGAGGTTCTCCCAGTCATCCCTCCCTCACATTAATGTTGACCGTATCTATTCCAAATTTAAAACCTGTGTATCCCCCCGCAGTTTACGCTGTGTCTGTAAAGAGCATTAGTCTCCTTTTTATTTCATAAAAAAATGTTCGTAAATTCTGCATTTTAAAGCCCTCTCGGTTTTTCCAATGTAAAACCCTGGGCAGGTGTTACAAAGTGCAATATACACTATCCTGTCCGTGTAGCAACTGCCTTTTCTAAAATGCAGAACACTATTTAAACTGTTGTTCAATGTTAAAGAAGGAACCTGCAGTATGTATCCACATTGAGAACATCTGCCACATGGCTTAGTACTTTCCTCAATGTGACCCTGCCCCACTAAGTGATTTTCTAAGTTTATTTTGATATTTTCACCCACTTTTTTGGAAAATATGGGTTTTTCACCCACTTTCCTATATATTTCACCATTAGTTTTAAATATTCCCCAATTTTCATAGAGAATATGTTTAATCCTATTAGAAAGGGGACTGTGTTGAATATGCCTTACTATATAGTTGTTCGCCTGCATGCCAGAGATGTTATCAGTTCCAAGTTCTCTACAACCATTGTCTGACCCACCCCTAAAGTATTCTTCACTGGATCGTATTCGGATGTCACCACAACTCAAAAGGGGTTTTGTATTTCTTTCCCCATTCATCAGAAATTTCTTTAAATGATGGGCTCAATGAAATGGGGTGGATATCCTCTTTTGAGAACATGCTCCTCACCAGCTCTAGCCCTACAATAACGTCTTCCCTTTCTGAAGTCATCCTGGCTACTCTAATTGCCTGACCTTTCACTATGCTTTTTTTCTGTTTTTGAGGATGAGGACTGTGAAAATGCAAGTAGCTGCTGCAAAAGGTAGGCTTGCGGTACACATTAGATTTAAAGCCACCAGGAATTTTGGAGACCTTTACATCTAAATAACGAATTTCAAGATCTTGGGTCTCGTATGTAAATCTCAAAAAGTTTGTGCTGCTGTTAATGTATTCAATGACCTGTGGAACATCCTCCTGTTTCCCCTTCCATAAAATAAAAATATCATCCAGGAATCTCAAATATATACTAATGTAGCCATGGTGTCTGCTGTTGAAGACATGTTGCAGTTCCCACCCTAGCAAAACTATGTTCGCATATAGGGAGGCGCAAGCCACCCCTATAGTGACGCCCCTAGTTTGCTGACCGTATTCCCCCTCAAAAAACATGCAATTGTTGTCCAACACATGTGCCATAATTTCACATACAAGTTGGAGTCGTCCAGGGTCCAACTTGGAACATCTAGAAAGGGTACCTTCAAAATGTTCCATCCCCTCTGTTCTAGGTATACAAGTAAACAAATCTTGGACGTCAAAAATAGAGGACTTCTTCGGACCACAGTTCCTGTTTTAACTTGCCTCGAAAATCCCAAGAATCTTTTAAAATGTGGGATATTCCATCTAGAACACGTTGACAAGTCTTGTCCTCAAAAACTGCTAAATTGCGAGTTTTTGACCCACAAGCCACTACAATGGGCCTAAAAGAGGCAATGCTCTTGTGAATTTTCGGTATACCGAAAAAAGCAGGAATTTTTCGGTGGGTATTGTTCAAGAGGTTATACACTTCTATAGGAATTCTCTGTTCTAATAGATATTCATCCAGGTAGCTGTCTATCCTCTGGTATGCAATATTTATTTGGTTTCTAGATACTGGGATACAACTCTATTCATCAAATAGCATTTCCTGCATCTTGTTGATATAGTCATCTGTACTGTATACCACAACTCCCCCTTCCTTTATCCGGGGCCATAATTCTAAGTGTTTTATCACCCCTCAGTTCTTTCATCAACTTTCTCGGAGTATTTAAATTAAAGAAGAATTTTTTTCTCCTCTGCCCATAATTTACAAACCTTCCTCTTACCACCTTCTCGAAGATGCTTATTAAAGGGTGTAAAGGAGGATTGTAAAGGGGGATTTTAAGTGCTGTTTTTGTTTAAACATTTTTTTATATGCAGTAACCTCTTCCTGAGTATCAGAGAATAGTACCTGAAAATTTAGTTTTGGGTATATAAATGAATGTCCACCATCACTTCAGCTAAATTGGGGATTTGGTTGGGGACAAATTTAAACCCCTTAGAAAAGAGCAAAAAATTCCTCCTCAATATCTTTAGATGTAGAACTATAAATAATGAAACCGTGAAAGGTGTGAACTATTTGGGAACCATCACTGTTCAGTAAAGTGTTCTGCCCCTCCACCGGTTTCCAAATCCCTTCCATTGATTTCCCTGGTTGTAAAATTCTCTCTTTCCTGTATTCCTGTTGGCTATCCTTTTCGAGCATCTGGGTATAGAAAAATCCCCTGGGTTGGGTCCATTGTTGTCATCTAGGTCCCCAAAACTTTCACCCATATCACCATTGCCATGCATGCCAGATGGCACTATCTTCATTTTAAATTTTAAATCAGTGTACTGATTTTACTAAGTGTTTGTTCATTATGGTTGAATGGGCTCATGTTTCTTTAAAAAGTGGATGTGAGCTGAGCATTACTTAGGAATACTGATTGACTGCTTGTTAAAGTATTTAAATGTTTAGGGGTGAGGTTCAGTTTGTTCTGATGAAGTCAATTCACTGATGAAAGCGCTCAACATGAAACACTGTGTATTTGGACTGTATACTGGTCTTTTATTTGCTTTTATTCATTAAAATGAGTTTTCCATGGTCCTTTTGGTGTATTTCTGTGGTTTTGGTCTGTTGAGCACCAACACACCTTCATTTGTTTTTTTTAATTGCTCTGATCTCCTAAAGGACTTGGTCTTGTCAAGGTAGAGTCTTAGTGGTCTGTGAACATCAAGGGAATGCACAACTCTCACTGTCATTCTGGGGGTGTAGAAAAAAGGTGGGGAGCTGAATACATTGGTTCAGGGACAGCTCATTGACCACTTTAGGCATGAAGGAAGGGTTGATCCTTAGCGTCACTTTTTCCTTGTGGAAGATTAGAAAAGGTGGGGTTGGCCATGAGGGCCTGGAGCTCTTGACACTGTCCTGGCTGATGTCAGGGCTACCAAAAGTACAGTCTTCCAAGTGCAATATTTTAGAGAGGCTTTTGATGCTAGTTCAAAAGGGGCAACAATGAGCTTCTCTAAAACGTAGTTCAGGTCCCATGGGGTGGAACTGGCCCTCCTGGGGGGCCTGAGGTGCAGCACTCCATTAAGGAATAACTTCATTGAAAGTCAAGAGGCAGACAAGCTAAAACAGCAGCTAGGTGGGCCTTAACAGAAGAATATGCCAGCCCTGCTTATAACAATTTACACAGGCAGGACAGCACTAGAGAAACCTCTCCTTGGAATGGGTCTAGCTGTTTTTGAAGACACCAGATGGAGAATCTTTCTCATTTGGACAAATAAGATCTCCTAGTATTGGGTTTCTTGGCCTCCTACAAGACATTAAGCACGCCCTCAGAGTAAAGGTGTCTGAAAGAGATCAACACCATCACCCACAGGATTAGAATCAGAGATTCAAAAAAAAAAAAAAAGGGGGGGGGGTGACCGTTATCTGTTCAGAGGGGATGCAAACAATCCACAAGTGGGGTACTTCACAAATCTATGTCCAGGAACACATCCCTGTATAGCATCCATTCATGGGATTGTGACATGTACCTGCTCAAGGTGTCTGCCCGAGTGTTCTGAGGTGAGGGAATATAGACTGCCTGCAGGGTGACTGTTGGACCGCCAATTCCCAAGCCTCGAGTACAAGTCTGCATAGCACGTAAGATTTTGCCCCCACACTTGTTCACATACCAGAGAACTATAGTGTTGTTTGTGAACAACTTCAGGGGGCCTTGCTTCAGAATGTGTTGGAAGGCCCTCACAGCAAGGATGATGGCCCTCATTTCTCTGATGTTGATGTGCTCCTGCTTTAAGGGGCCTGTCCGTATGCCTTGCACCTTCAAGCTGCCATAGCAGCTCCCCAGCCCAGGTGTGAAGCATCTGTGTACATCTCTTGGAATGGGGTGATGGGTTGTAATGCAAGTCCTAGGTCGAGAGAGATTTGATCCAACAACCGGATTTCCTTCCATGGGCATGGTAGGAAGGGAATGTTGTGGTCCATGTAGACCTGTGGTACTAATGATCTTTTCATATGGAGTCTTGCTAGTGGCAACATGGGCATAGTGGAGACCATATGCCATAAAAGTTTGAGATATTGTATTGCTGTCATTGCAGTGGTGTGGAGGACAGACAGCAGGTACTGCTTCACACTTCCCACCTTTTGTGGTGGAAGAAATGCCCTCATAACATTTGTCCTTATTCTGCACCCCAAAAAAACTTGGTCTTGGGAGGGGTTTAGTTTGGACTTGAGGAAAATGAAGATGAACTCCAAGGACTGCAGGACAGAGATGACTTTTTGGAAATGGATGTGTACGAAGTGAACAACTTGCCTGAATCAGCACGTCATCCAGGTATGGAAAAATATGTACTCCTTGGACCTTGCAATAGGCTACCACTGGAGCCAGACACTTAGTCCAAAGGGCAAGGCAGAGAACTGAAAATGCATGGAACCCACAGAGAATCGTAAATACCTCCTGTAGTTGGGCCTTATGGGGATACGTAGATATGCATCTCTGATGTCCAAAGTGGCCAGAAATGCCCAAGTCTGGAGAGTAAGCATGTAAAAAGTGGGACCTTTTAGAAAAAGGTTGGGTCTCCATGAGCCATCTTTCCTTGGGACTAGGAAAAGTCTGGAGTAAAAGCCCTTTCCCTTTTCTGACAAAGGGACAGGTTGGATAGTTCCTTGAGAGAGGAGGCTACGACTGTCTGGAAAAGAAGCTGGTCCTTCACTGGCTGTGGGATGCCCCTTTAAAGGAGGGAGTAATGACCCAAGTCATGAAGTAATCCTTTTCTATAACAGCCAAGACCCACTTGTCTGAGGTAATGCTCTGCCAGAAGTAAAGACAGTCTTTGGGACAGGGAAATGGAATCCAGAGGGGGTGAAGGAGAAAGCAGGTAGTCACAGGCTACCTGCCCTGTCCTGAAACTGGGGTTTCTGAACTGGAGTCAGAGCAGGCCTGGAAGGAGGCTGCTGCTTCCGGGAGCTCTTTTTGCTCCAGGAATAAGGGGTAGGAGCAAAATGTTTCGTAATGAATTGCGTCTTGGTGGGATAATTCCTATGGAATTTAGGGATCGGAAACACAAACAAATGTTTTAAGTCTTGTAATTCCTTCCTTTTTTGCTGAAGGGTTTTGAAAAGCTCTGCCACTTTAGCCCCAAAAAGATAGTTGTCCAGGGGTACATCCACAAGTTTAGCTCTAATATCATCAGGTAGAGGTTGGCGTCTCAGCCAAGAATACCTACTAAGCACGGAGGCAGTATCTGCAGATCTGGCAGAGGCCTCTGCAGCATCATAGCTGCATCCGATAAGAGTGTCTTGTCACTTGACAGGACAAGGAGATGAGGCTGGATATTTGGGCCTTAGAAGGCGAATATGAGAGATCAGCCATAAGTTTAGAAACCTGGGTCAAAACGGCAAGGGTATACTTTGACATGCACGTCTGGTAGTGGACTGCCCTAAAAGCTAAAATGGCAGAAGTGTATACTTTTTTGCCAATGCATTCCATGGTCTTACTGTCCTTTCCAGTGGGAAGGACAGTGGTGGAAAGAAGCAATCTGGAAGGTTTGTTAGCAGAATCTGAAACAACCCCAGGGTCTGCAACAGGGCATTTAATCTGAAATTTGGCCCCTTATGGGACCATCTAGAACCTGTCAGGCCTTCTAGGAGCTAGTGGTTGGGAATCAGGGTTCAGAGAGGCTGCATTGAAGGCTGGCAAATCTGGGGGGGTGGCAGAAGGTGAAGGCTGTCCATTTGTAAGTGTTCATAATACCTCTTTTGAACATTGTACATTTCAGTAGTCCCATTTAAAAAAAAACAACCCATTTTTAGAGATGGTTTCACCAAAGGGGAGGTCCTCTCCTGGGGAGTCTGCCTCAGCAGAGTCCTCCTTGGGGGAGGCATACCCAAGAGGGGAAGGCATCTGAAAGGCATAGGGAAAAAAAAAAAAAAAAAAAAGTAAATCTGAGGAGTCCTCAGCATCAGGAGAATAAGGATTTTCAGTCTGATGCCTAGGACTGATACCTGGAGGGGCAGCCAGTGGGGAAGCAGGTATAGAAGGCCTAAGGGCAATAAAAGCATTAAATAAGCTTTGAGAAAAAGCTTGCCAATCACGCAGGATTTCTGAAGGAGGAGAGATGTTTTATCTTTTGTTTCCTTTTTAAGGAAGAGGTGAGCCTAAGTTCAGACTGCTCTAAAGCAATGAAGAACCGGTCTGGATACCCATTGCTAGCAGAGGTTCCCCCTCGTCATCAGCGACCGACGTCTGCAAAAACTCCGACATGCTTTCTAGGTTCTGTGGCCTCCCGAATGGTACTCGCTATACCCAACTCAGCTGGTTCCATACATTCCTCCGGGCAAACGTCGGCCACAGAGGGAACATTGGGTGGGGGAGGGGCAGCAGTAGGTTAAGGCCTGGAAACATTTGCCGCTGCCTTATTTGGTGGCTCAACGGTCTGACCAGACGCCCCATACAAATCACCAGACCCAGGTGTTTAAGATGTTTAGGGCATCCAGACGGCTGCAAAGAGTCTTAGAAACGAAGGCCTGACAAATTGTGCAGGTTTTTTGGTCATAGTTGGGCTCTGGACAGAAAAGGCAAAGCGCGTGGACATCCTTTTTGGGGATCTGATGACAGTGATCAAAAAGAGGAGAGAAAAAAAAAAACCCTAATGGGGTACTTATCTTAAATTTGAAGATCCGAAGGCAGGAACAGCTAATGTTTGACTGACGGCAGAAATGTTCTGAGGAAAGGTACGTGCAGGCATCACTTATGGCGCCCGCAGCCTACGGCCAATGTTAGATGTTCCACATACCTTGCAGTGACTAAAGTTTTCGTATATTGGCTGGACGTTTGGGTAGCTAAGCAGAGGATAACCCAAAGGTTACGAATACTGCAAACTGGGAATAGGAGGACATCTAAATGAAAATAATCAATATCTAAACAATACCAGTGTGATCTCTACGGGAGAAAAAATACTCAAAAACCATAAGATCAAAGGAGCAAGTTCTCCTGGCAGAAAAGGGTTTGAGCATGCTTCCATCTTATTTGTTACACTAAACCATGTTCCAATCGATAATAATATACCATGATTTTACACATCTACAACTGAAAGCATGGTAGTTTACAGACGTCATGCTAAAGACCTTGGCAAAAAACAACAAAGCACCTCACTGTGTTAACAGACACAGGACCTAGGAAAACTAAGACATCTGACTGTCTTTAGTTTTACAACATCTTGCCCAAATACATTTATTGGCATGACTGTCCTTCAAAGGAAGATGCCTTGAGACCATGGTCAACACCAGAGCAGTGTGGAACCAGACACACACCATCTAAGTTGTGAACCTTTGGAGAGATTTAACTCTGGATGCTGAACTAATGTGCACCATGCAGAGGTTAAAAAAAAATAAAATTATATATATATATATATATATATATATATATATATATATATATATATATATATATATATATATACTATATGGAATTAGTTTCCCCACATTCAATACAATTACTCATTTCTTAAAAAAGATTGATTTAATATCAGACATGACTTAGTAACACCAAACACGTAGAAACATTAAACATGAAAATTACCCTGAAAGGTACTTAACCTTCTTATGGAAGAAGGCCAACAGATGGACTGATGATACTGAAGTCATGCAACCACACAGACCTGTGAGGAAAGAACGAGTTATAGATGCTGCAGCAGACATCCCTCTCATACCAGGGATGTCTCTGTACAGCAGTGGGGAGCGAGCAAGTCAAAACCTGTAGAGGAAGGTACAGCTCAAGTCAGACCCACTGTCAAGTTACCTGCAGATAAGATATCCCAGAGAGGATGAATGCAACATGAATGGTATGACAAATTATATTATTTTGATATTACTTTCATATAGACTGAAACAAAAAAAATTTGATTTGGCTAGAACACAGAGCACAAGTTGTTCAGCATAAAAATATCTCCCATTCCTTTTATTATAAGCTTTTCCAAGCATCTTTTTTATTTGAACCAAAAGCTATTGCTTAACCATCTCCTGTTAAGTATCCCACATATTAGCTCCAACTTCCACTGTTGGTACTACACCCCCCCAGCCCAAGGGATGATGTGGGCAGGGTAGGAAAAGGACCTACTGTACGACACTGAAGGATGCAGAAAGGTGAAAGGAAATCTGCACCGTCTTATATGCTGCTCAGGTTAATGCTTTTAATATTCTCCCCCAAACAACCCATGAAGTACAAGGCTACATGACAAAGTAGGAGTACAATGGCACCAAAAGGAAGCAACTCTGCCTACATGATGGCACACCCCTCAGGGTCCACCTAGTAACTGCCTCTTATCACATCTCCAGTATCAACACTGGCACACTTGACCTGGGCATACTGCTCCCCGAAAGAGGTGAGCATCCATTACCCCATAACTTCCCCCCCACTGTTGGCTTCTTCAGCTCCAGGGCTGCTAATCAAACCCTAGTCACAGTCAAAGCTTTACCTCTCTGAACCACTGACATAATCATAAGTTAGTATTTTAATGAGTTCTTAATGACTGCCACCATACCAGAATCACACGGAATTTCCTGATTTTATGAAAGAACTTATCCACCTGTTTCAAACCGCATAAGTTTTTCCTTAAACTTAACAATTTGAACTGAGATGTTAAAAAATGTAAAAATAATTTCCCTTTTTTTTGCAGAAGTCAGAGTGCCTTTTAAACTAGAAGCACAACCGAAACCCTTAAATCCAAGTCATTTGTTGGCTTGTGCAAAACACTACATAAAACTAAGGCAAGTATGTGTACTTTCTAGCCAAACATATAACCAACAATCCAAACACACACAGATCTACTCAACTCCACAATGCCTGACATACCAAACCATAGGAGTTAAACAATTTGAAGTTGTGGGGAGGGGAGACAACTTAAGTCTTTCGGCTTTTCCCAGTTAGGGGTCGCCACAGTGGAACTCCGGTTCGCTCATGATTGGCAGTGGATTTTACAGTGCCAAGTTGCCAGCCCAACACCCAACCTTCAACGAAGGCACGTCCATTCACGCTCGCACCTACCTGCATGTCTTTAACGTCACTCAACCACGGGGAGGACATGCAGACTCCACACAGAGTGACAACTAGCACCTAAAAATCAAAAAGTTGTCACGGTCAGGGACTCCAGCTTGTCAAAAATTCCTTTGCTCAAGCAACTGACAAATTAAATGAATACAATTTTTGAATGCCTAATCCTGCAACAGGAAACAGCAAAATATTAAAGCCAATTATTTTATGTAGCTGGCAGCATTCTAAGGGGATCCAGCAAGTGACAGCTTGGAACAAGATGACCGACTAGCTTTCATGCTTTGCCAGGGATGGTCTGTACATCTCTTGCCAAGGATTTTGCATTCTCTACAGCTTTTATTAACCTATAGTGTTTTTCAGGCAGAGTCCGTCTGCTAGACACTTCCAAATTAGATTTGATTAGGTTGAACACATTAAAGTTGCTCTACTCAATGCCAGGGGGTTTAAAGAAATAAAAATGCTCTCCTGTAACATGAGCAAAGTCATATACAGGATCCAAATGGACAGAAAATAAAATAAGCAAAAGGAGAGAAATGTTGCTGGAACTGAATTCATCCTCAAGTCTTGCTGAGTACCTTCATGGGTTGGACCCCGTTTTTCACAAAATCTCAGCAAGACAAAACCCATATGCAGGACTATTTTATATAACATATTATGGTAGGTTAAAAAATAAAGACGATAGCTGTGTGCACAAGCCCCAGGATACAAAAGTGCCCAATCCTGGTAGGCGCACTGAAAAAAAATGACAGTGTAGAATCAAGATATGGAACTATTCCTACAATGGGGCTAGGCCAGGCCCAGGGGGAGGATGCCCCCCCAATTGTAGAAGAAAGTAGCAGCCCACAAAAACTGATAGAGTGGACTATTGAGGATAAGAAAGAAATTATGTATTGTTGCTTTTATGCAAAATTAATAATCACAAAAAGGCAGCCCAAATATTTTCAAAAAGAAATATAGGCAAAGGCATCTAGATACAGAAAATTTCACAATAAAAAAAAAAGATCACAAGAGGGAATACAGAACAGAAGATTAGTTAAGTTGAAGTTAAAAAAAAAAAAAAGAAAGTGAAATTATGGAATATATGCAAAGTGAAGGATTCAGTGTAGAAAGTCTAACAGAGATCATATCATAGCATGACAGAACAACTAGTCCTCAAAGTAAGCAGAAACAAGAGGAGCAGGATACATCTGAAGAAATATAGGCATGGGAAACAAAAATTTAATATGGTGCAATATTTATGAGAAAGAGAAAACAAAACTAATCAATGCAAAAAGAGCAGCACCAAAGATATTTGAAGAGAAATACAGGTAAAGACATCCAGATATGGACAATTTTACAATAAAAAAAAAAAAAAAAAAGAAATCAAAGGAAAAATAGAAAACAGAATTAATAATGGAGAAGTTAAAGAAATAGAAACTGAGGTTTTGGATTACCTGCAAAGTGAAGGATTTAGTGTAGAAAATTTAATTCAGGTAACACAACAGGATAGAGCAATGGACACCCAAATTAAGGAGAACCCGGTAGTGCAGGAAGCATCTATCGGTTGTCACATGAAGGATACTTTGGAGCCTCCCAAAGGAAACCAGTACAAGGTTCAGTTGGAGCTGCACAGCAAGGTAAAGAACAGGAAACTGTGGCAACTCTGACACAATCAATGACATAGAGTGATAGGCCAGAGTTCCAATATGAAAGAGCAATGGATGACAGAGTGAAATTGGAGAGAACATGGCACAGGAAGAAGCTCTGGAACTTTCTATAGAATGCCTACAGGAAAGGTCGAACAAAGAATGGGCCCGCAATTTAGAAGAAAATGATCTAAGAGAAGAGTTTAAAAGAAATGGATAGACATATTAAGATCAATGAAATAAACCTATTAAGATCGATGAAATAAACTGACTGCAGAAGGTCAATAAAATCCAAAACGTTAGAAGTCTTATAAAACAAATGAACACAGTAATTAGGACTGTCCATAGAGATTCATGCAAAATAACAGAAGTAAATCGGATACATTACTGTGCAGCCAAATTAATAACCACAAGAACACAGGACAGTAAGGGAAAGGATAGGGAGAAATCAAATTCCTTCATGGAAGTACTGAATAGAGAAAACTTTAAAGCAGTTAAGACAAGTGGTGTCACAGTTAAAAGAAGTACAGAAGAGGGAACAGAACAAAAATAAACACAGATGTTATAAAAGCATTGTGCAGTATTATAAGGATCAGGATTTATCATGCACTATCACAAATAATAAACAATCATCTCAGGCAGAACACCTTAGAAGATATGCAGATAAATATAAAAGAACAATAAAATGCATATTTTGTATTTATGACCCAAAAAGGTTTTACAGAAAGGTAAAAGGAACTGAAAGACCACAAAATAAAAAGAAGAAATACATGCATTTTGGAGACGTATTTATGAATTTTTGAAGATCCTGTAGAACATAAAGATGCTAAATTATTGAAATAGTAAAAGAAAACAAGAAAACGTTCAAATGTACAGGAAATGAAATAGGATTAAGTAATGGCCAGAGACATTGAACTAAAATTAAGAAAAGCCTCCGATTGGAAAACCCTAGACCCTGATGCAGTACCTAAATTCTGGCTTAAAGTATTGACATCTTTGCAAGAAGATTTATCCAAAAGTAGGAACTATTTATATGCGCATACCGAACACCAGCCTGGCTAACAGGAAAAATAATGTTCCTACTTAACAGTGAACCTGCAAGCGACCCTAAAAATTATAAATCAATAACTTGCCTTCCAACTACGTATAAACTATACACTGGAATTGATACAGACAGAGTTTATAGTCATTTAGAAAAAACTCAATTATGACAATAGAACAAAAGAGTAATAAAATAAAGTCATATCTAACAAAGGATCGTTTGTTAAAGTCATAGTGGAGAACTGTAAAAAGGGAAGAATCCAAGTTTGGCATGGACAGACTACAAAAACGCATTTTGACAGTATCCCACATTCAAGGATTAAAGAGTGCTTAAAAATGTGTAAGATACACTCTACACCGATACACTACATCACAGCGGCCGTGAAACACTGATAAACCACTTTGCAGTTAAACCATGACAAAGGACAGATTATTACTCCAGGAATAAAAATCCAAAGGGGGATAATGCCAGGTGGACTATAACCACTGCTCTTTTGCCTTGCCCTTAACCTACTAAGCAGTCTGCTTAACAGATTAGGTCATGGCTATAATACGGCTCCCAGAAAGCAACAAAGTGTGAAGACTTATCTTCTCTCTGTCAATTTAAAACTGTATAGCTCATCAGATGAGGAACTGAAAGCACAACTGCAAGCAAGTCAAAACTTTTTCAGACGATATAAGAATGTCATTTGGTCTTGATAAATGTGCAAAAGCAACCTCTACAACAGGAAAGCTGCAGCACCAAGAAAACATCAGTTTGGGACAAGAATGTGACATAAAAGAACTTGAGCAAGAGGGTGTGTATAAATATTTGGGAACTGATGAAGGATCGACAATAAAATATGAACAAATGTGAATAAAACCTCAGGAATATTTTAAAATACTTAAATTAATCCTGAAAACAACGCTGACATCAAAGAACAAAGTTCAAGCTATAAAGTGGTTTGTTCTTCCTGTCCTAACTTACAACACTGGACAGACTGACTGGCCCCAAAAGGTGTTAGATGAGACAGGAAACAAGAAGAATGCTTAACGCTCATCAAATCATTTCTTAAAGAAAAATAAATTAAAAAAAAAATTTAGTACATACCAAGATTATATATTCCCCAATCCAAAGGAGGTATTGGCCTCCCTGAAAATGATATGTATAAATCTGCAATCGCGGGACTGCATACATATCTGCTGACATCACAAGACCCAAACATAGTTAACGTTTTGAAACATGAGGGGAATAAATCTAAGATGACTTCTCTTCTTAGTCTAGCAGAAGCATATCTGCGTCAAATGGGAATGGAAATCAAACCAGAAGTAGTTAAAAAATCAGGCAGCAACTGAATGTGCCAAAAAACAAAAGAATATAAGGTGAAGGATCAGATAAGACAAAAAATGTGGAAAATAAATAAATATAGATGCAAGTATACAAACCTCCTGGAACAACCTCATATTGATCAGGATCAAACACAGGAATGTTTAGGGAGAGGAGAATTCAAACAAAAAGATGAAGGTCCGCCAATATTAACCCAAGATAGTGAACTATGGACATGTTGGTTTATAAAGTCCACTGAACATGTGGGAGAAACAAACGCAGGTTTTGTAAAAACAGAATTGGAAACAACTGCACACCTTGTTGCTGGTTCTGACATACTAATGGCAGAAGGACTGTATACTGAAAGGCATAATAACGTGGCAAGATTGTTGCACTGGGGAATCCTACAAACATTATAATACTGAAGCAGCTGAAAAGCACTAAACACGAGCCAGAAAGCATCATAGAACATTATGAAGTCTACATCACATGGAAGCACCCATTACCAACAGTTCAAACGACACATGCAAGCAAACCAGATATAGTGGTCTGTGAAAAAAAAAAAGACAAAAGTTATTAATCTTTGAAATTGCTGCACCCAGTGACTACAGTGTCTTGCGTACAGACACAAAATAAATATCAGGATTTGCAGGCAGAAATGAGAGCAATGTGGAAGATAGATACCCATAAAGTTCAAATCGTTGTAGGCACAACGGGTCTTATAAAAAAGAATCTACAGTCGTATTTAGATACGATACCAATACATGCAACTCCGTACAAACTGCAGGAGGAGTCATGACTGGGCACATTGCAGGTATTGCGAAAAGCACTTTCGGCTGACAAAGACCGATTTCATGCACTTTATTCAGTCATATTTGACTTGGGGAATGGGGTCCATTCCAGTCATCCTATTAGAAACCCAAAAATTTCAGAAATTAAAAAATGTGTATAAATATACAGATGTAGTTTAAAAACAATGAAAGTACTCCCTCAAATCCTGGGTTTAGTGAATATCACATCTTCTGACCTATTGGCAATTGTGAGGGAATATCTATACCTACATTTGTCAAGGATACCACCACCTCATGAGAGACTCCACAGGACACCAAATATGAACTCCTAGACGTTCAAATCACCCTATTCAAGAGATTACTACTACGTAGCTAATACAGAACATCCTGTGTGGCCCTTTCCGAACATGATAGCCATCATA